>NC_089680.1:31966339-32003839 GCF_037042795.1 Molothrus aeneus
TTACACATCTGACTTTCATATCACTTAACACTTAACTTAATAACTTCACCATTTCTGTGTTCTCTGTAAGTAATCGTTTCATAATTTTAAAGCTGGAGACTAAACCCAGAAGAGCCCAAAGGGCTTGACAGATTCTTAAGGTAGTAGGAGAAAAAAATTCCTTTCCATATCATTATGATTTACTTCCTTATCCATTTTCCTTTAGTCATTCTGTCTCCCCCACTTCAGCTCCCCAACCTGAAGAGCAAAGTAACCCAAGGTAGTTCGAGACAGCAAAATAGCTGACCACTGGTGTACAGAGGTATTTTCCCCTGGCTCTAGCACACACCTCTGCCAGCAATAATGTTCAAATGACTTCTCCATACCAAAACTGCAGGAAATTAATACAATGAACAAAACAAAAAAACCCCAACAAAGAAAACAACAATCACCCCTCAAAAAAACAAAACAAACAAACAAAAAAACCCCAAAAACCAACAAAAATCCACAAAAAACCCAAAACCAACAAAAGCAAAACAAACAAACCCCCAACAAACCAAAGCCCAAATAAACAACACATAAGAGTTTTTCTCCTGTGCTAAGTAAATTGAGTGAACTCAGCAAAAGGCTTGACTAGCATCAGAAACCAGAGAAGGGGAGAGGGAAATGAGATCTCCAAACTTAGAATCACTTTGATTTCTCAAGGGACTTCACCTCCAGTCTGCTTAGGGTGCAGAGTTGCAAGTGCTGTTCTAACTTCCAGCTGCTGCAAAAAGAGCCCCAAATTGACCTTGTTTCTCACTTCACAAAGGCACCTACATTCTTACTTCAGTCCATATACATCAACGCTGTCATGTCCTGTAGTCACATCATTAGCAGTAGAAAGCAAATCTACCTCTCTGATCTTAAGAAGGGCAGTTTATCTGAAATTTGACAGATGAAAAAATTATGTACAATGAGAGTTTTCTGCATGCATAATGCAATTAGGATCCACTCTACATAGACAAAAATTCTACCTTCTTCCACAGTCACAGACAGGAACTACTAATTGATGCCTAGAATAAAAGTGGTAAAATGGTACAAGGACAGAGCAAGCATGTGCTGCTACTCCTAATGTTCCCCCAACATCCAGTAGCTGCTGACAATTCAGATTCTACATAAGCTAGAAAGGCACCTGTGTGCTTAAGCCACCAAATACAGACTTCTTTCCAGTATTAGAAAAATCAACACAAAAAACATTTTCCTGGCTGGACTGAGCAAGCAGACCTCTGAAGAAGATGAGGGGGAATTGCTCAGTTTTGCTATTGAGCAAATTCACTATGTCCTATTCAGTAGGAAAAGCATTTCTTCAGAACTAATGTTACCATTAACCACTGTACATGCTAATATGCCATGGATTCAGCCTAAGAGCACAGAGTGACAGTAGTGACTAGATAATGAGATATCTATGCTAACTTAGTTCAAACTCAGAAGTCCATAATAGTGTAGCTTTACAAGGCACAGCTTTTTAAACTTACAGTATAATAAACTTTTTATACAAATATTAGTATTAATATTAATAATAGTAATTTTTCTTTTAGTATAATGTATTAACACTACGCACAATTATAGGGCAAGTAACTCAGCAACTGCAGTAACGCTGGCAATATGCTAATCACTACCTGCAGAGCTTAAAGTACCAGGTCCTAATCTGGACCTGGTATTTTAAAAATTTTACTTACACACACTCTTGGGTTCATTAAGGCTACATAAGAATACAAACTTTACAGACTAGAGGGCCCAAGAGAAAAAGCCAAGGAAGGATGAAGAAATACTTGACCCAGTTATGCAAACTGCCATATTTTCTTAGCCATGAGAGCCTACTTTCAGATTTAGATAGGATACCAAGTTTATGAGCTTATTTTCTTCTTCTAGCGACAAAACCATCACCAAAGCTAAAATTTCTCTTTTAAGACTCAAGATGTAACAATACATGAGTATATGCATAATTTTCAGCCCCTTCTACATCTAACAGCTTATGGAACGGTTAGATTTATCATAACATTTCAGGATAACTTTGCAAGCTTGGATTTTCTCAAGGATCACTACTGTAAAAAAGGTGAAAATACGATACATTATTTTCTAAGTCAGAAAATTATTTCAAGGTAAAAATTACTTGTAAAGTTAAAAAGTTTTTTATCATCTATGTTACTACAGGTCTCTCTGAATCTTCAGGGCTTCACTTGTTCTTGCCTCTACAGAAAGTTGTAAATGCTAAGAAGCACAAGAGCTTCGGTTTTAGATTAGAACAAGAAGTGAAGCCTCTGATGTGGTAACAATTTGGGTTGCCAAAGATCTTCACTTTATAATCCAGGCATCATCTTCAGACAAGACTTTTTGTTTTGGAGAAAAAAAACACAGAAACTACTTCCTCCCCTGTAGGCCCCTCCCAGCTGGGAGTAACTCTAAGTGCTACAATAATGAGAAAAATTAAATAGAATTGCAGTCATATTATGTGTGCAGGCAATTCACAATGCATCAGAAAGACTTACTAGAGTTAAAAGAAAAAACAATGAATGCTCTGGTCTTGAATGAGATTTCCACCTATATGATATATATAATTCAATAATACTTAAAATCAAGCAGGATGGATTATGGTTGTTAGCATAGCTGTAATTCATCTCCTGCATAAAAAGCACTACCATAAATTTAATACCATTTTTTTAGATTTCCCATGGATCCACATTCTAATTCAACAGAAAATAATTATTTGTAACTGTTTAATTCACATAGGTAAGTTTGTGGCTCACCATGAGAAAAATATGCATAAAGCCACCAAACTGGTACTACACCAAGCAACTGGAACTACTGTACCTCCAAACTTTTGAAAGGCAGCTTAAATAACTGAAGGTTAAAAGCCACAGTTTTGCACATATTCTCACCAAAATGAAAATTTTAAAAAAGGAAAAAAAGCTTTCCTAGGTAATATTGTATCACTAATAACACTTATGGTTGTAAACATGCTTGAGCATGTTTTAATTTGCCAGCTAAAATGATAACATTAATAGATTATTATGGTCAGCATTGACATGCATAAGACAGTTTTGCTTAGGGGGCAGAATATAATGGTAAACACAAAAAACCTGAGATGCCAGATTTTTTTTAAAGAGGTGATGGAATGGAAAAAGGAATGCAAGAGAATCTTTTACAGGTCTGATTACTACTAATTTAAATTGGTGAAATATTTCTTAAAAGAGATCACTTAGGTCTTCTCTAAAGGTATAGTAACAAGTAGAATCAAACACATTAAAAAGAAAAAAACAACCCAAACCAAACCAACACACAATGCCATTTCCACAGCACAACTGTGCCCTTGTCACAGCTTTTTAAGATATGTGTGGGTACCGTTTGTTGCTGTGAAGTTAAAACTTATATTGAAAAGAATTACAGAAATAGGAAACCCTTCAAAAAACCCCCAAGGTTTGTTTCTAGACCTTCCAACTAATTATCCACGTTGGTAACTATGTATGTCACAGACGTTACCTCAGACAACATCTAAGTGCAGGTGCACTCTTCTCTCAAACCATATAAAATAGGGGGTTTTATGTGGGAAAGAGACTGTGTTAGTAAGTCTGAAAGAATTTAAGCAGTCTTCAAACGCAGGGCCAACTCAAGACTTTTATGTATCTGATCCTGATGTCAGGAGCAGTACAAAAGGTACTTAAGACATATCTAAGTAGCTCTGGACCACAATTACCACACTTGGCTAACACTGAACCCAAATTTACGACTTCAGGACTGAGCTGCTGACAACCCTAGGCAATTGTGCAGATGCACGATCTGCACTCTGAAAAGGGCTTTGGGAATCAGCTTGTATCCAACAGAGCATTCTGTATATTCACTCTCGAATCTCTGAGCTCTCAGATGTGTAGTGTACACCCATTAAATCGCTTTATCATGCTGACTCAGTGGAGTTAAGCAGCCCTGCACATCATTCCTCAGTACCCAATGAGATATCCTAGCCCTTCCCATTAATTGAGCTAACAAACAGTTGTTGCACAAAATCTTCTAATTATAACAAGAACAAAGAAGAGAGACCTGAGTTTCTCATCAATACATTGGTTCTGTGAGTCACAGTGAGGATCTGGCTAATGGGCTACATGCAAGAAAGCAACCATACTTCATATACGGTGGACAGAAGATGGAGAAGATTTCTGACTTACACTAGAAAAAGCAAATTTCTTGAGAAACCAAGAACACAAATCAGTTTTGTCCTTGAATTAGCAATACAGTGAACAAGGAGCGAAAAGGAGTCCTTGCATTCTTCATACTTCTCTTGCACAAAATATATCCTGAACTCACGAGTAAAATAATTCAGTTTAAGAGAATTGTTCACATTTATATTTAAAATCAGACCAACAGTTTTGTGTAACTTGTAGAACTTCCTGTGCCTGGAGCAAGGGGGAGAATCAGTGTAGACCGCTTTGCAGCATGACGCTATTTCACAAAGAGAAAAAACAGTATCAACACCAGTGCAGCAGGCAAAAGAACAATTTTGTGAAGATACCAGTTTTAGAACGGTAAATTTAAAGAAAAAAAAAAAAGGAATTGCTTCACAAAAAATCAATACACTTTCCCCATAGGTTCATGATGTAAAATTCTATAATCAAGGCTTGTAGATTTGTAATTATGGTATGTCAGCCACATTTAAACAAGCATGTTAAAAGATTGTTAAAGTTAAACTAACACAATTGCAATGTGAATTGTCTTAGTCTCATTCTAATCTACTCGTGTCACTTCCACTTAATCAGATGGAAACTATGGGCAAATGTCAGTGCTTTTTTCAGGCAACTCGACTTACTTTGTTTGTGGTGGTTTTTAAAATTATTTCCAATCTGAAATGCAAATAAGGTATTTTAGAAGGTTTTTTTTTTTTCTCTAATCAATTCTCTCACTATCCAGCAGGTAGTTGCTTGGATTTACTGAGTGCAAAACTATTTTGAAGCGATTAAACAAGAAGTATTTCTTACTATGACATAAGCTATAAATACAGAAAACATAACTACTCATGCTCATCAAATCTACTTCTTTTGAATTACAAACTGTTGAAAGTATAAAATTACCAAGAGCCTGGCTATCAGATTTGCCAAAAGCAAAAGATCTCCCTATTTCTAGTTTAAATTTCTTTCACTGATACACAGCAATGTAAGAAATGTGCAAGCAAGTAAATGACCTACAACATAAAACACAGTCTCTTGAGAGAAGTACACAAAGAATTTATGACTTGCAGCTAAAAAGAATACCAAAGCAGAACAGCAGCTTCATTCTTAGCGTGGAAAAAAAGTGACGAGTTAGGTAACTAATGAAAAAAAAAGCTATAACAGATGATTAGCACAAGTCAAATGAAACGTCTAAAAAGCTCTCTATATCCTAACAGTTCTCAACCCTTGCCTTTTCTGATATATTCTTAAAGCCTGAGCACTGAACATGGTTAGAAATCATTATTACATGCTAGATTCCATGTGATTTTCTAACCAGGAAACAGAAAAAAAACCTAATGAAAATTAACTGAAGCGCTAAATCAGTCACTTCATAAAATGCTTACTAAGCCTCTATGCAAGTCTTCTCATACACCAGGAAAAAAACGCCTATGGAGTTGTTCTAGTTCAAAATAAGAGGAAACGTTAATGTTCCCAAGTTGACACAAGTCACAGGTATGCCCTTGCAGCAGAATGCATAACTAGGCTTCTGGTTAGAGAAGGAAGGGTGGAGTGCCAGAGCCATACCTCTTGTATCTGTTGCAGCTGTCACAGACCGGGGAGCTGTTGCTGTATCGTGTCCCCCACAGGGAGTTAAGATAACATTCCTCTTCTCCCTTTTTTTTTTTAAAGCTACCTTTACTTAGAGAATGCCAGCTGCTGCAGAGTAACTGCAGATATGCCTGTTGCTACTGCACAAAACACTCAAGTCAAGTTTACTTGCTTATTCACATGGACATCCTCCAAAAGCAAATCTGGATCTTGCTGACTGCATTTGTCTTTGTAGCCTTAATAAAGCCCAGCATGACCAGTGTTTATAGCAAGAGCGATCCTGACAGATACACGTTTCTTAAAAACTACGGCTCCTTTGAAACCAGGGAAGATCAAGGCTCTGGTGAAGAATCTACCAGGAACGCCCAGGGAGATGGTGGAGCCCCCATCCCTCGAGGTGTTTTAGGAAAGAATGGAGTACTATGGTCTCGTTAAAAAGGTGGTGATGCTTGGCCATAGGCCGGACTCCATTATCTCAGTGGCCTTTTCCAACATAATTGCTTCTCTGACACCACTGGTTCTGCAACTTCTGAACCAGAAATATTCAACAGCAGCTTTGGTAAAAAAATTAAACAAAAAACCAAATTTCTGAGGCTTCATACCTCGGAAAGGTATGAAGCGAGACTGCCTTGCACACCGAGGGTGCTTAGGTGACTACCTTCGACTCCCAAAGACTCTAAGGAAAAGGGAACGAAACCCGCATTTAACCGTGTCCCAGAAATGCGCGGCCTGTTCCCGACGGCGGTACGCGAGGGATGGAAGCCCGTGCCAGGGCCGCTCTCCGGCACAGCCCGCCAGCCCCGTACAGCACCACGGGCCCGCGCCCGGCGCGGCCGGTCCCGCATGGAGCCCCGCTGAAGTCCCTCGGCCCGGCCGTGCAGGGCCGTGCCCCGGCCGCCACTCACCGCCTCACGACACCAGTCTTAATCTTGATCTGCCTGAGGCGCGGGTCGGCCATGGCGGCGGGCGCCGTGACTGCGCAGCCCCGCGCCGCGCATGCGCCGAGCCGCCAGCCCGGGCGGCCCCACCGGAGCGGGCGGGAGCCCCGCCTTCCCCCCGTGCCCCGCGCAGTGGAGAGGGCCGGGCAGCGGGCCGGCGCCGTCCAGGCGGAGCCGCCCAGCGCCCGTCGGGATTGTTCGGCAACGGGGAGAGGGGTGGGAGCGGAGCCTCGGTACCGGTGTAGGAGCGGTTCCGATCGGTACCGTGATGGTGGTGGGCTGGAGAGTGACCGGCACCACCCGCTCCCGACTTCTGATAACGGGGTTCGCATGATTAACGCCATTTCGCAAGGCAAGCTGACATTCTCTGGTGCTGCGCTCTAAGTACTGTGCACCAAGGAGACAAACCAAACAGATTTCTTTTTCCCGTTCTACTGGCCTCAAGGTTCCTCGGCACCAGGCCGAACTCCCCTCCTTGCCCTCCTGCATATCCCAAGACCCGGCCAGCCCAGTGCTGTGCATGACCCTGTTGCAGCACTGGGAAGCTGCAGCTCCCAGAGCAGCTTCTGCCGGCAGCCCCCAGCCCTGCCTGCCTGCGGCCCCCAGCCCTGCCTGCAGCCCCCCAGCCCTGCCTGCAGCCTCCCAGCACTGCTTGCAGCCTCCCAGCACTGCCTGCAGCCCCCAGCCCTGCTTGCCTGCAGCCCCCAGCCCTGCCTGCAGTCCCCAGCCCTGCCTGCAGCCCCCCAGCCCTGCCTGCCTGCGGCCTCCGAGCCCTGCCTGCAGCCCCCCAGCCCTGCCTGCAGCCCCCCAGCCCTGCCTGCCTGCGGCCTCCCAGCCCTGCCTGCAGCCCCCCAGCCCTGCCTGCGGCCCCACAGCGCTGCCTGCAGCCCCCCAGCCCTGCCTGCAGCCCCACAGCCCTGCCTGCGGCCCCCCAGCCCTGCCTGCCTGCGGCCCCCAGCCCTGCCTGCAGCCCCCCAGCACTGCCTGCCTGCAGTCCCACAGCCCTGCCTGCAGTCCCACAGCCCTGCCTGCAGTCCCTCAGCACTGCCTGCGGCCCCCCAGCCCTGCCTGCCTGCGGCCCCCAGCCCTGCCTGCAACCCCCACAGCACTGCCTGCAGCCTCCCAGCACTGCCTGCAGCCCCCAGCCCTGCCTGCCTGCAGTCCCACAGCCCTGCCTGCAGTCCCTCAGCACTGCCTGCAGCCCCCCAGCACTGCCTGCAGCCCCCCAGCACTGCCTGCAGCCCCACAGCCCTGCCTGCAGCCCCTCAGCACTGCCTGCAGCCCCACAGCCCTGCCTGCAGCCCCACAGCCCTGCCTGCAGCCCCCCAGCACTGCCTGCCTGCAGCCCCTCAGCACTGCCTGCAGCCCCCCAGCACTGCCTGCAGCCCCCCAGAACTGTCTGCCTGCAGTCCCACAGCCCTGCCTGCAGCCCCAGCGCTGTCTCTCTGTCACCTTTGACAGGTCCTGAGGAGAAGCATGGACCAGAGCTGTCACTGGACAGTGAGACCTGAGACATCCCAATGGCCAGGGACACCTCTGCCTTTATCTGCTTCCTCTGAGGATTGAGGGAGTGACTCATGTTCTTTCATATGATTTTTGAGTCTAGATTATGATTGTTATATTGATACCATAAACAGTATGCTATGATCCACCCCAATCTGCAGAGGGTCCATGTGAACAGAAATCATAAATGAAATTGTATTTAAAAATTGTATATTTTACTACTTAGAGATTGCACTACACTGATTTGACAAGAGACATCTGAGAGGAGACCCCATACATGTCTGTAAGTATCTAAAAGGAGGGAGTCAAGAGGATGGATCCAGACTCTTCCTAGCGGTGCCAAGCAGTAGAACAAGAGGCAATGGGCAGACACGGATGCCCAGGAAGTTGCACCTGAACATGAGGAAGAACTTTATTGTGCAGTGACTGAGCACTGGAACAGATTGCCCAGAGAGGGTGTGGAATCTCCCTCTCTGGAGACTCAAGAGCTGCCTGGACACAATCCTGTGCCGTGTGCTCTGGGATGACCCTCCTGAGCAGGGAGGTTGGACCAGATGACTGACTCTGGTCCCTTCCAACCCAACCCTTTCTGTGTGTAGTTCTGTTGATAGAAAGCCTCTGTTATTCTTGTAATAAATTCTGTGCTCTACTAATAATGAAATCTTGCTAAGGAAAAAAATAAAGCTTTAATTGTTAATCTGTTGTTTAATCGTTAAGCTAAGTATTAAACAGTACAACTTAGTGTTGTCATAGTTCTGCCAAGGATCTCTAGAAGAACCTGTCTGTCCCCTTAGTGTTTGGTGGTTGGTAAAAGCAATAAAGAGGCAAGATTAGCACCGGCAGCTCAGTCCTGCAGTTGAAATCAACTGCTGGTTTAAGGGCTGTTTTCCTGTATGGTTATACTTAGTAGAATTACCCTTAAGTGAATTACCTGTACCCTTAAGTGAATTACCTGTACCTAACCACTTAAGGGTATAAATTCCTGGGGAAAAAAAAAAAAAAACAACCCCTAGTGTCTGTGTTTGAAAGAACTTCTCCTGAATGAGTATTTAAATCAACAAGAAAAAAAAATAGCTTCAGTGAACAAATAAAGGCAAGTACATTTTCAGTGAAATGCAGTTCAGGAAGGTCTGCAGAGGATTTTTTTTTCCCCCACATCCTTTTGTCCTGTGTTAGTGGCTTGCCTTGACCTTTGGTACTGCCAGTGACCAATATCTCTTGAGAAAAGCTGGCTGCAAGGAAGGAAGTCATGTTGCTCCTGGTGACATGACAGTTGCAGACCATTAGCCAGCAGCTGTGGCCAAGTGGCTGGCACCACCAGGCCCCATTCAGACATGGTATAAGCAAGGCTGAGACTGCTCAAGTCCACAGAGCTGTGTGTTTTCTGCAGAGGAGGATGAAAATGAGCCCTCTTACAGAGCCCAGCAAGCCTTCCCAGGAGACCTGGAACACACAGCCTTTGCTTGGTAGATTGTTGCTGAAGGGAGATGCAGGTCTCAAAATCAGCACTAGCTTAATGCCATGAACAACTATGACCTGGAGACAAGTTCAAAGATGTATTATGTATTTGATACACAAATCTGCCATAAGCCATGAAGGAGGTGGAGGAAGGAGGTCAGCATTCTGGCAGAGACAAAGGAAAACACAGCCCCTTATTTTGCCAGAAACTCAAATCTTACTATTCTGTCTTTTGAAAGCTGTATCAAGTCATGCTGGGGCTGAAGCTGTTCTCTAAAAATTCCAAGGAAACACAGTTATAGTGCATACTCCTTGAAAATACAGAAGTCTTCAAGTAAAGCTGAATTACCACCATATGAGTTTTTTTTTCAAGAATAATCTTTAATGGCATTTCTGTATTTGGCAAAGTTATTCAATAAGTGAGAAGGCTAACAAAGGATAACAGTACAAAACCAAAAAATTGCCTGGAAGCAGCAATATTAAGAAAATGACTTGTGTTTCCAAGTGCTAAAAAGGTTTTATTTCTAGCCCTGAAGCATTAACTTGCATTACTAACAGCACTTAGGCTCAGCTACTGAGTTTTAGAAGTAGAATGCAACTGTTTTCTTACAGGTAATTCACTTAACTAAATAGATGAAAATATACCAAATCTGTGTTCATATTTAAGCATATTTGATGCTAATGTGAAAAAGATGTTACTGGTGGATCATGGAGTATACTGTAAAATGTGACAGAAAGCAATGCACTTTGCTATTCATACATGTTTGTATTAATAATAGAAAATTATTAATTAACATTTAAAACCCCAGTAATTTTATTTCTAAGGGTATGGATATCGGGATATTCAGGGAAGTATGTATAATATGTTTTTCAGGACAGACACTCCTGTTTAAGTAAAGATGTGTATGGGGAGTTTGTTTTCCAGAACTCCTTTGAAACAATTTTTAGCCTAGTCAGTCAGAGATACATTTCCATGTGAATTAATGATGTTACACTGGAGTTGAATACAATCCTTTATGAAGACTGTGAATCCTGATGTACCTTTTGGATGGTCGAGAAACTATCAATTCTTCAATGATTTTTGGCAGGATTCTGCTTGTGTTGCATCTGGTTGAAGGTTTTTCATAAGATCTATTAGCCCTAGTCATTATGAGAGCACTGTTGCATAGAGGCAGGTGCCTAAACATAATTTGCTGATGATGTAGCTATGCTGACATACAGAGCAAGTCGTTCTGTGTGTGGGACCCTTAAACATATCTTTACATACTCCCCTGTATTGCACCTTCCCAGCAGCTCACGTGTAGAGCTGCACTTGCTGTGAATATGACTCCCTCTTCTCTGACCAGTGTCACCTGGTCATTCCAGCTTTCATCTGGCTCTGAAAATGCAGTATTTTCAAGGCAATTTGTTACATGTTTTGTACAAATTTACTTTAGTGGGAGTAATTGTTACTGCCACTATGCTTTCTGTCTAAAATAAATTCCATCTAGATTTTGTTTATTTCTTGTGAATAAGAGCACATATAGTAATTACTGCTCATTCCCATTTCACGGAAAAAGCTAGTCAGCCTGATGAGTTCAAATGTCTGCACACATAAACAATTATGTAGTGTATGTTTAATCTGGAGTGTGCACAGTGCACCTAATACACTTGCAAGCAAGCGCACCAGGGTGTAAAGCACTGTCTACAACTCATAACTTCTCTGTGAAAGACTGGCTTAAGATGTTAAGACCAGACATATGCTTCATTGCGAGAAAAGAGCACACACACTTGAAATCATTGCCACAAGTATGCCACGAGTCCCTTTTTCTAGTAACAGTTCCCAATTAATATGTCTCTCAATATTTCTCTCAACACTACCCACAAGAAATAGTCAACTTGTAAGGTGTGAAAATTCTGAGTCTTATTAGTCCTGCATTCTGATCATATCCCTACCACCCTTTAAAATTTATTTGTTTGGCTCTAATAAGGGACTTTCCGCAGTGAAGGTATTTTGTGTTATAACATATTTCACTTCAGCTTTAAAGCCAATACATTTGTCACCTGGTATAGTTCAAATTTAAGACATTATGCCACCTATGCTGCTGAGGTCAGAGCAAACCTTGCAGAGGGAAGTGCAGCCACTAGGGTTTAGTCCACTAAGACCCAGTGGCAGTTTTCATCACCTAATCTGTCCATTGACAGTTGGTTTCGACAGCTTGAAAAACTCATGACCAAATGCATGTGTGCTTCAGCTGAGGACTGAGACCATTACTTTAATAAGTAAATGCTCAATGAGCTTTTATACTATTTTGTTTACCCATCAAAACCATGTGTGCAGTCTGACTATAATTTCATTTTCATTTATGATCAAACAAAATGTGGACATTATTTAGCCTTCAAATTTTATCTTTTTTTGTAGGAAAATGAAATTTCATTCATCTTCCCCAAAGGATAGTATGAAATGAGATCAGATTTTCAATAAAAGTTACTCGTGTTTACTTAATTTTTAATATATGTTAAGTAGATAAAATTAGCCTCTGTACAGCTGCCAGCACACAGCTAGACACCATCTAAGTGCACAAGAATAAATTTCCCTGGCTGTCAGCATACAAAACAGTATCAGTATTTCTTGTAGTACAGACCTCTTGATCCCACTTTCATATCAGGTGATTATTCCTGGTCAAAATTGTCTTCGACAAATATCCCCCCAAAACACTTACAGAGTTGTTCAAAACCACAGATACAAGCAAGTAGCACAGGTGTGGAGTTGGACAAGGACAAAATGGATTGTTGTTGCACAGTTTGTAAGATATCTACTAAATATGGTGATTCAAGTGGGAGCTGTGTTTTTTTTACAGGAGAGGCTCAGTTACATAGGGAAGCTAAGTAAAGGAGAAAGGAGATACCAGGCAGAAGCTGAAAAGGGTCAGGGATGAAGTCCTTTCTCATTTCTGCGTTTGTACCATCTCCAAACTCTACTGGGATGGATTCTGTTTTCAACTATGCTTCTGTAAAAAGGAAGTAGCCCACTGGGAAGTGGTGGTATAAAATTAGATGGAAACCTACTCATTTTCAGCAAAGTTATAGTGACAGTACAATTTACCCTAGGCAGAGAAGGCAGCAATGGTGATTGCTCAAATATGACACTACTAGAGAGCGTAGGTTACAAAACAGCCCTCTCCTACCGTTTCCTGTATTTACTGTGGGCATAGTTAACATAATGTTAACAATGTTAACATTAACATTTACTATGGGACTATGGGCATAGTTTAACCCATAGTTTAACCTATGGGTTAAACTATGCCCATAGCAAATGTTTAGCTTATAACTCAAACCTTTTCTAGCTAACTTGAGGCTTTTTAAAAAGCAGTTTTTCTTAGCTCAGACCAACCATTAGGTGAAGAACTAGAAATAGTGAGAGGAAAAGGGATTTATGTGTGTGCATCAAAAGGAGAATCTATCCTTTTGCGAATTATTTCCATGGGTCCCCTACGTACAAATGAAGAGATATGTGATATAGCAATTCATTGTTCTGACACACATTGCAATCATGATGTGCAGTTTTAATGCATCGTGTTACATTAAGCTTAGCCTACGGTTTAACACCATGTAACATAAATTTCTGTGAAGGGAGTAACATAACATGATACTGTCTTTTAAAAGATACACACGATTTTTTCAGATCACCTACTTTTTATCCATGAGTGGCCAATCCAAAAATCAAGGTGGCAGACAAAAGTGGATTGAATGAGTATCCACAAACCAGAGTATTTATCTTGTGTAGTTTTGCTCACTGCTACCTGTAGTCAATGACTCCAGTCAATTTTTATGTTGTAATGCATGAGCAAAGTTGATGGACATATTTTTTTGACACCCCTAGTTAGATTTTATTCAGGGTCAATCAAGGGAGACCTGACAGCTGTTAAGACTATAAAACACACTGAGAATCCTCACAAGTGTTTATTTCTCAATAAAGACAGGAGCTTTGATTACGAACCTGTCACTAACCTTCTCTCTTTTTGACCTACCTTGGAGGCAGGTTTTCTATTTTAATTGATAGTTTATTTTAAAATAGACCTATCAGCATGAATGATTCTCATTGGAATTAAAGTGAACTATTGGAATTAAAAAATGAACTATTGATTTGATAATAATTGGGTATAATAAAATCCCCAGTGAAAGATCAAACTCCTATCTGAAGTTTAAAGAGCTCACAAAATAAAGCTGCATGTGATGAGTCTCTTTAGAAGAAAAGAAAAATAATTACATTTTAAATATTTATGTATACTCATAATTTGTTTATTTATCCCCCTCTGAATCATTAAAATCAGGATTTTTTAAGATTTTTCATATACATTTCTTGAAACCTGTCTTCAATGCTTTCTGTATTCCTAAACTATTAACATAAATTTTCATTTAATCGTTTTTGTGGTACAATACAAAATAAAACCATGACACCAACTGACATCCGTATGGTGTGTATTTGACTGATCACATGGTTCAATGCAAAATTTAACTACCAGCCAAGAAGATTCCTCTAGTTTTTGCACATATTGTAAACTGCAGTTTTTATCACTCAGGATGATGTTCTCCAATGAAGAAACAATCTTTGCCAGTGCTTACCAGACAGGAACATGTAGGTAGCACACAGAGGTGCTGGAGCACAGCAAAGTGGCTGCCACCAAATAGGCAGATAATGATAATATCCTGTATGGTGCTGCAGGTAACATTCTGAATGCTTCTCACAGGTCAGTAAAATAGGCAAATAGTACCTCTAAAGTGTAACATCAAGATGATACAGTATGAGAAAGCCTAAGCAAGATAAAAAATGTATGCTTTTAATAGGACACTAATCTTTATTGACAGAGATAAACATGCTGTCATGGTATAGCTTGATGCTGTGAAGAAGCTGGCAAAAATTTTACCCTACATTGTGATTAAAGTTTAGCACTCTACAATATAATTTTAGAACATTTTAAGTAGTTTGTAAGTTGGTGAGTTGTTGTTGCTTAACTTTCTAAATGTAGAGGTTTCTGGTGAGTTGTTGTAGTAATCTGTTCATCTGGCCTAAGTTATTCAATAGATCTATTAATCATTGGAAAGGAAGTGTTAAAATAATTACTAATAAAACCTGCTGCTGGTACAAATACTGTTGACACTGTAAGTAATAAGAACAGATTAGTTCTGTAAAGGAAATTGGATTGCTGGGTGAAATAAACTTATTAAAAATAAACAATTTCAATACTGGAAATGTAGAAGTACAGAATATAAGTTAGATGTACAAAGTGAAAAACTGTGGCTTGGGAACCGGTAGGCCCAGAGAAGGACTGTGGGGTTGTGATGGCTTACCAACTAAATATGAGCCTGGCTATAATATTGTTGACTGACAGGGAGCAGGTAGCATCCATTAAATATACTTTTGGTATATTTTGGTATATACTTTTGGTAATTTTGGTATTGTGTTGGAGTCTTAAAAATCTAGAGATGATGAAAGGGTGAGGCTCTGGCTGAAGTCACATACCAAGTTTTACACTTTTAAAAGGGAAGAAGAGCTTGTAAGGCTCAGAACAAATCCGTGGGAGTAATACAGTACCTGAAAAACACACCCTATGCAGCAAGGTGCAAGAAGCTAGTGATGAAAAGAAGGGAGTCAGTTGGATTGTAACCCACACAGAGAAGGAATTTCTGGTAGCAGAAGATTCACAACACAGCAGAAAGAATAAACAGTAGAATACAACAGCAAGCTCAAACTAGACAGAATCAGGATTTAATTAAGGAGGGCAGTTTTACGTACTGGGCAACATATTTAAAATGCTGGTAAAACTAGCATTGAGAGATGGAGGTGTTTAAGATTTTTGTAAAAAGACCCTTTGGCTTCAACAGGAGGAATGGGTGTGTATGTCTTTGCAAATAGCTAGGTAACCTGAAAGAACCAATCAGGGTCTGGAAGAATGGGTGTTGAGGGCTTTATGAACAAAGTATGTAACTAATGACCTGAAAGGACCAATTAGGTTCTGGAAGAATGGATACGGAGGTCTTTATGAACATCAAGCTGCACAACTTTGTTGCAGAGCTGAGCACAATCTGAACTTTTGAACTTTAGGGGGAAATGAGAAGGCTTAATGGATTTACGAGTGTGAACTTCTCTGGCCAGGGTGGGCTTAAAACTAAATTTAATGATCTTACAAAGCATGATGTAGGGAGAATACATTTTGAAGGGGGAATATGTGGTAGGACGTTTGGAGAGTCTTGTACCTTCCTAGTACCTCAAACACTGGGGAAGAGGAAAAGGCAACACATAGTCAGGAGTTTAGGATGAAAAAGAAGATGCATCCTCCAAAAACTGGAGAAAGATCCCACAGGTGTGTGGTCCTGTAGACTCTCTCCCTTTTTCAATGAAGCTGATTTTTGCAGGACTCCTGTGTCCTGTGTGGATACTGGCCTTTGTCAGAGTGATTATCTGCACAGTTTAACTGCAAGTTTAGTCTCAGCGTAGAAATTAGCATGTAAAATCTCTACAAGGGTTTATATTGTAGAATCATAGAACAGTTTGCATTGAAGGACCATCTAATTCCAACCCTCCTCACCACGGGCACTTTCCAATAGACCAGGTTGCCCAGACCCATGGGTTGCCATCCAACCCAGCCTTGGACACTTTCAGGGATAGGGCATCTACAACTTCTCTAGGCAACCTGTTCCTGTGCTTCACTAACCTTACAGCAAAGAATTTTTTTCTTAGTCTAGTCGAAAGCTGCCCTCTTTCAGTTTGAAGCCATTCCTCCTTATCCTGTCACTATATGCCTTTCTTGAAAGTTCTTCTCCAACTCTCTTGTAGACCTGTTGTAGGTACTGGAAGGTGCTATAAGGTCCCCATGGAGCCTTTTCTTCTTCAGGCTGAACACCCTCAATTCTCTCAGGCTTGCCTCACAGGAGAGGTGCCCCATTCCTCTGATTATCTTGGTTTCTCTCCTCCAGACTTGTTCCAAAATATCCATATCTTTCTTCTTCTGGGGGCCTCAGAGCAGGATGCAGCACTGCAGGTGGAGTCTTGGGAGTCTAGAGCATAGTAGCAGAATCCTCTCCTTGCCTTACTAGCCATGCTGCTTTTTGTGCAGCCCAGGACACAACTGGCTTTCTGGGCTGCAACTACATGTTGTTGGGTCATTTGGAGCTTCTCCTTCACCAACACCCCCAGGTCATCTCCTCAGGGCTGCTCCCAATCCACTGTACGCCCAGCCTGTACTTGTGCTTGGGATTGCTGTGAACCACATACAGGACCTTGCATTTGGCCCTGTTGAAATTCATGAGATTTGCATGGGCACGGCTCTCATGCCAGACAAGGTTCCTCTGGATGGCCTCCCCTCTGTCCAGTGTCAAGTATACCATACAGCTTGGTGTTCAAGAAATGGTTTTGTTAAGCTTAAATAAGGGAGTTTTAAACAGAATGCATCACTCATAATTACAATAATGTGTGATTTAATCTGCTGTTTCCTTGGCTCTAGTTGCTCAGTATGAGCAGCTGGATTTACTTCAGCCCTGAGCTGTAGGCTGTGAACTTCCACCCAGATATGTTGGAACAGAGTTGGTTTGCTTGCTAGCTGGTACAGTGTTGTGTTTTACCTTTAGTTAGGGAAGAATATTAATAACACACTGATGTTTAGTTGTTACAAAGTGGTTTTTGTCCCTAAGTCTAGGCCTTTTTTCATTCCTATGTCCTGACTGATTAGTGCACAAGAAACACAAACCAGAAGACAAGGAGGCTGCAGGCATCAGCAGAATCTACAGTTCAACATGATAAGAGCAGTAACAGCCTGACTATGGGGAGACAGAGAAAGAATCCAATAAGGTGTTAGAAGATCCCAGCCCAAAAATCACCATTGGACTTGAAATCACGTGAAGAGTGCGTGAGGGCAGGTGCATAAATCATGGGGTCTAATTGCCCAGAGGTTTTTTGCTTCTGGGTCAGCTTAAGCTGATCTCTTGCTGTATCACTCTATTAAAATATTTATTTTTCATAAATCTGACACCTTAGATTCTGCTGCAGAAAACCCAGGACAGACCCTGAAGAAGGAAGTGCACCTGAGAATGAGTGTATGTGCAAGCATTTGGAAGGGAGCCCATCAGCCCCACTGAGAACAGACTCCAGTCCTAGCCAGGAAGGCCTAAGTGGTGTGTGTGACACTCCTTGAATGGTGAGAGCATTCTTGGGCTGTGGCTTCTCCTTTAACACTTGGTGTTGTTTACTGATGTTCTGAGAGCATACTCAATCCTACTGTGTTGCTGACAAAGATGTTAAACAGTGGCAGTCCCAATACTGACCCCAGAGGAGCATCACTTGTCGCCAATGTCCACTTTGACAGCAAGCCACTGACTACAACAACGTGTTGACTAGCAGCCAATTCCTTATCCACCAAGTGATCCATCCACTCTGGTATTCTGAGTGTTCCCTCCATCCCTAAAGCCTGCTTGTCAAAATACCTACACATAAACTTAGGAACAAGACTCAGCTACAGGATCTGAAATCCATCCATTGAGAATAAACTTAGTGCTGAAGTCTCTCTTCTTGACTGTTAAGGTGGTTTTTCTATGGGAAGAAAGGTGAGATAGAGATCTTTTTACTTAATTTTTACACATAAGTCATCTTAGGTACAAAAGGCTATAAATAAATACATCAGGACTTCTCACTGTAAATATATTAAATACTGATTTTACTAAAAAATTAGCTTGATCAAACCAATTTATTGGGATTTTCATATTTCTAGTCTTCAGTGAGGGATGAAAACCTTTCTATTTTCAGAAATGTAACTCATTACTTTTAATATATATAAAACTTTCAAAATGCATACTGGAACAATAATTTCTAATCCAGCAGAAAAGATGAGCAAATGTAAGGAAACCAGGCCCCTGAAATATCATCTACACCAGAGTTATACTTTAGTAGCGAATTTCACCTTGCTTAAATGAATCTGAGTCATGCTATTTGGTTCATACAGTGTAAGTTGGATATCTAGAAATATTTGGATGATTCATCACCTACAAATGACTAAAGCTAGATGAGATGAATCCAGACTGAATGCCTAAACTGAAAAAGTGACATGCCCCCAACTCAACTCTCTTTTAATCCTGGGTATGTTTAAAGTTTGTAGGTACTGTATTTCCAACATTGACTTAGGGGAAAATTCCCCTAAGCACGCAGAGAAAGACCTCAGTAGTGACCATACATACCATGCCACACCTAAGACTGCTTTAGAAATTCCAGCAAGGTTTTCTGTCTCTTCCTTATCCTTGGAGTGATTATTTGCTGTTGGTTTAACTCCACAGCTTAACCCAAATTGTCCAGGATTTAGAAGGACATGGGTCAATGCACAGTTTTTGCTGCCAGCAAAACATCCACAGTGAGAGCACAGAAAATATTAAGTATGGAAAAAACTTCTTTTAGCCTGTACATGATGCTTCATGTTTGCTACAATAATTCCACATGATTGAAGCCAAGACAGAAAGAATAACAGTGCAGCCAAGTGATTAGGTCATCTCTCTGTGAGAAAAGATGCATAGGCAAAATAGTAAAATCTCATTATGTGGTTAGGGGGGGCTCCCACCTTAGAAATTTCCTGCTTGCCTTGTTGTACGGATGCTCTCTTAGGAGACCTTCCTTGGCAGAAAAGGGAATTCAAGGAAGGTGAAAGCTCATACCACTGACCTACTCGTTAAAGCAGCAGCACCAATGCATTTAGGCTTTTAAGAGAAAAGATGTAGCTGTCTAAATCCATTAGAGAGTTCAGACAGGGCATCCTGAGTATGAGGAAGCACCTGAAAGCACATCAGCAAAGACACTGAAAGGCTGAATCTGATATGGTTTTCTCACCAGTACTTTCTTAAGTGCCCTGCTCAGTTTGTGTTTGGAGATATGTAATGCCCCAGTGACTGTACCAGCAGCCCAGGTATCCAGTGTGCTTTTGTGAATTTCTAGAGGTACTGAAAAGTAAGAATTAAAATAGATATTTCTATTTAATTGAAAAATATATGTAAAATTAATTTCATTAACAATAAAATTGAATTCAGATGTAAAACACTTCAACCTCTAATAAAGGTTAGATTTTCTCAGCATAATTTCAGTATACTAGAAAGATTCTCCTGCTCAAAGAGAGCTACTTGGCAATTAGAAGAAAAACATTAAATTTTTAAGGTCAACATAGACTTTATTAAAATAATTAGTATGTCTTCAAATCCAGTAATGTACTACTTTTTCATGTACTTCTTTTTCTTCCTTTACCATGATACTGATATTGGTTTATGCTTGCTTTTAAGATATTGTTCACAAGTGCCTGTTTTCTTTCATTTAGGTGAACTGGCAGGTACAGTGCTTTTGTCATTTAATCATCATTGCTCATAGAAAATTCAGGAATGGCTTGAAAGCTGAAAGTGTGGCACTGTTTTGTGTTCTAATCTATGAACAAAAAAGTGGACAATATGGACAAAACCCTAATAGTGAGAGGTCAGATTTCCAAAGATATTTTGGTGCCTAGAGATGGAGACAGATGACCAGTGGGAGTTTCAAAATCCCTCCTACAGATTAAATGTCTAACTCCTATTGACTTCAGGGTAAATGAGGCAGTAGCCCCTATAGGCACTTCCGATAATTTCACTAGCCATTTATCTGCATGTTAGACATCTAAGTATTAGCTCCTGGAGACAAGAAGTAATCCCTCAGTTGACTAAATATATCCTCTTCTTTCATTTAGTAATCTGGCTAGTTTTAAATAAACTTCCTTCTTACAGGGAAATAAAGGGATGCCATATGTTTAAGACAGTTAAAAACAATTAATAAACCAGTTTTATGCATTTAAATTGATTTTTCATTTCTACCCCAATGCATTTTGATACAAACACCAAATAAAATTATCATTTAGGAGAGAGAAGTGTTTTGTCATTTTTCTGAGATAATATAGATGTGAAATGTAAAAGTCTAAACAAATTAGAATGACTGTCATACTCTCATTGTGTATATTTGTATGATAAAATAAAAAATACATTGAAATATACCAAATATACCTTGCACATATAGTTGCAAATCAGCTTGTGCTACTTATTGTGCCAGTCAGAGAGAACAAAGTTGATTCTCAAGTATGAATGCAGAGAAAATCTAAAATCAGCTATTTAATTCAAGGTTTCCTTATCATTGTTTTAAATCCTGATAATTGGAAAATTATGAGCAGATAAAGACTAACAAGAATCTGTAAGCTATAGGCCCATGAAATATAGTCATATTCTTAAATCTGTTTTTTCCAGAATAATAAGAAATGTTGCACCTTGTCCTCCTGATTATTGACCCAGATCTATGAAGATTTCTGTGCCTTAATCAATGCAAACATAACATAAATAAAATGATCATTTAACAGTGACCTGTTATATGAGTTTATGATTACCCTTAACTCTGCTCCAGCTTATCACAGGTAACATGTGCTGGTAATAATCCATAATATTCCAAGTTTTTGATTTCTGTGTTACGCATCACAAGTAATAGCTCAGGCCTCTGAATACTTGAGTTTAAGTCCTTGATTTTCAGAACCTTTGACACATTGCTTCTCTGTGTAAATCTGGCTAATAAAATAGAGGAAAAACAGCTCTGCTTAAGGAAAGGGAAGAGCACAGCCTGAATCTCACACTATCAAGTTGAAAAGAGCATATACATGATGAAGCTTGTATGCATTATCACTGTGCTGTGCAAAAGCTTTTCTTAAAATTGCAGGGAATGTAGATCAAATCATATTGTAAAACAGGAGATGAAAAATAACATTAGCTTCTTTTCACTGACACTCAGGCCAAAATATTTTATCTCTTGGTTTTCTAAATCCTATTGCATCTTGCTGAGAAAACTGGGAAGAGCAGGGAAGGACAGGGAGCTAAATTTTCTTAGTGAGTGCATGAATAACAAGACCTGTGTGCATAACTTTTCTGCACCACTTGGAAAATTGCCTCTCACTGCATTTCTTTGAGGCCTGAAGAAAAACCTTTTTATCTCTAAGGGTTATATAAGGCCTAAACTAATACTTAATGGTATGGAAACAATAATGTGACATCCTTCCAGTAAATACAGCTTTGGGGTGTTCAGCATGTTTTACAGTAATGGCATTCCTTAGTCATTTATTGATGGTGTGAGCAGCTGGAAAGAAAGGAAAAAACCCACAAACAACACTAAACAGGTGCACTTAGAGGAACTGCCTTGTCTGAGAATTGAGAAATATGATCAGTTTTTCTATACAAACTTCTACCTGAATATGACAGGGCTTGATCTCCTCCATGCCAGATTTGGTTTCATGTATAAATGCTTGAGTGTTTACTTACCCTAAACCATTTTGTTAGAACAAGTGGCTGACTCCGACATTTGCTAATTTGCTTTATTTAATTATGAAGTCCTTGTTTAGCCCCATTTGTCCTCCAGCAGTCCCCATTCCTTCTGCACAAGGGAGTGTGTGGGCCAAAAAAGGCCTCAAAAGGCCCTTTTGGTTTTCTCTGTGCTAACAGAAGAGCAAGAGGGACCTTAAAGCTGTCCTCACTGGCCAGGGTATCCATGGCCAGAAAACAGCTGCTAGAACTTTGGAAATTTCTGCTATTCTTGTTTTAATTTGGTGTTGCATCGGCCTAAAAGTGGAGGCAGCAGAGATCAGGGGAGCCTGGCCAAATTTGCGAGAGTTTGAAACATCTGAAGGAAGAAAGGGAGGACTCAACTCTTTCGTGCACACAAACACAGAGCAGAGTAAATCTTGACCTCCAAGTTCTCTTCTCTGCTCAACAGCTGTCAGTATGATGAAAACAAGGTGCTCTTCTCCTAGGCATAGCTGTTCATGTGTGGGATACCTTTCCCAAGGTTTCAAGAAAGCAAGTTTCCATACCTGGGACCAGCTGCTGTGCTTGGGTGGGGGCTAGTGCACATCACTGTAGCAATCCTGGGATGTGAGATGAGCTGTCTCAGGGAATCTGATGGACCTTCACCTCCTGGGGGCTTCCCTGAGGCGCCTGGGGGTCTCTACTTCAAGAACTAGTGTTACTGTTGATGTGCCAGTGCTGTATGTACTGAGAGAAGATCTTCCCTCCGTCAACTCCCAGGCACTGTCTGTGAGATGTGGCACAAATGGAACATAATGTCTTCTCATCCATTTTAAAATAAGAGACCAACAACTCAAATTTTCTCTCTCATGTCTCACTGAAGAGCTTATGTGTTAAAAGTACTTATATAAAGTTGCTGGGTTATGAAGTATTTATTATTTATTATTTTCATGCTTGCTACAGTCTGACTGAAGACAAGAGGAGATGACAACTGAAGGGAATATAGAAAAGAGAAGAGATACATTAAAAGATCATGAAGAACACTTTGTCAGCTTGTTCCTGCTTGCATACTGACCTGATTACATGAAATACATGTGTACATTTATTCCATACCAGACATAAATTATGGTGATACATAAAGTTTTTACAAGTACAACTTGGAAGTAAAGCAACTACTCGCAAGTGAAAATGTGAGCAATTATATAAACCATGTGCCTTACTGTCACCTTTTTTGTGCTTTCCACTTGCGTTTCATGGATCATGGCTATTGAAATGTTTTGAAAATATTTTGACAGTGTTTGATGTAGAATTTTTTGCCCCTCCTCCTGCCTAGCACGAGATGTTAATAAGTGCAATTAAAAAAAAAGTTAATAAGTGCGAGATGTTAAAAGTGGAATCAGGTCAGTGTCTTATCTGGCTCATATATGCTTCCTACCACAGAACAAATGTCCTAAGGCTTCTTATGTCGCATATTTATAGCTAATATTATGCTCCTCTGGAAAGAGTTTTCCCCTCAGGAAAGAGGGGAAACACCTGCTGCATTTTACTAAAATAACTTCTTTGAAAATTGTGGCATTCTTCGTCTGTTCCATTTTGGCAATCCCCAAGCAGCTAGTTCTCTTTGGGTGAGGGCTCCTTGCAAAAAGAGAGAAAAAGGAAATCAATTCAGTAAAGCTTGAGAGCTGGAGAGCTAACAATAGGCAGGCTCCTGGGGACAGATCCTTCTTTGGAGTAAATTGCCTCAGCTCTTCCAGATTTACAACAGTTTAAACCAGAAAGAAGCTCCCCATTTGAGCACTATACTGCTCCCTTTGGGAATAAGAATAGACCATTTCAACACAGATATTGGAGGAGATGTACAATCTTTGCTTCTATTTATAAAGTGTAAAAAGAGGCAATCTCTTCAAATTGTGGGAGTTTATCTTGAAGTTTATATGATATTCTTTCATAAATTGCTGTTGTAGCAAGAAATTGAAGCCATTTATCAGCAGGTATTGGAGATGTTACAATGATGCATTATGATACATTTAGCTACCAATATTTAGCTATCAATATGATACATTTATCATCAATATCTAGCCAATACTACCAATGATTTAGCAGGAGAGGTTAGATGAAAATACTCTGATGTATCATTAGGGAGACAGAGTGTCTGGAATGAAACACTCAAGTATCATTTATATTTCTTCTGCTACTCTGTCCCAAAATTGCATCACTGCAGACCAGGGGGAATTTTAGAGTGTGTTTTCCCTTTACAGGTAGGAAGTTTTGACTCCTTACACAGAAATTTGCACAGTTCTGATTCCTGAAATTACAAATATCCAGGTGAAAGTCATGATCTAACTTCAAAGAATGTGATTTGATCGTACACAGCCTATTTTATTACTTGTGTTACTAATTATAGTCAGACAAAAGGAACTAAATATTGCAGGTTTACATTTTGAGGCTTTTTTGTCCAACCAATTTTCAAAAGTATAAGACCATAAAAGCAAGTTAGTAAAAAAATTTGCACTCTAAGTCTTGAGCTCAGAGCACTCAAAAAGTGGCGCTCAAACAAACACCATATAACTGTGTTGGCTAAAATGGACTTGTGTAGGCTGCCTATCACATGAGCAGTCATTTCTCATGCAAGACAGTTGAAATATAGAATCTTAGAATCACAGAAGGGACTGGGTTGGAAGGGACCTTTAAAGGTTATTTACTTGTGTCAGCAATGAGCAGGGACATCTTCAGCTAGGTCAGCTTGATCAGAGCCTTGTCCCACCTGACCTTGAAGGCTCCCAGGGATGGGGCACCTGCCCTTCCATATCCTCTTTCACATTTTTCTCAGCATTTCAGCTCATGGGTGAATAATAAGCTATTGAGGACAGCCAGCTATCCATGAGTGTATCATTTTGTAATTGAGTATTGGATAGCAAAAAGCAGGCAGCCAAGGGTAGAAGTTGCAAATAGCACTCCTGTTTTCTGGAAATAAGCAGTTCAGTTTAGCGAGGACAGTCACAGAAAGAAATATCTCCTTGTGAGAGACTGGAGAAAATTATTATTGGCAAAAAACAGCTGGGGTGTGGGTGTGGGTGTGTGCAGGGAGGGGTGGGAGGTAGGGCAGGGCAAGTTTTGTGAAGGTAAAATGGTACACTGCTCCACAGCCCACACCTCTGGAGCCACCAGTCCAGCCCATAATGGCTGTCAGTCACAGGCACAGTGGAAGCAACCCTGCCCCAGTAGACCAAATCTGGGGGTGGGGAATGGCCAGAGCAGGGAAAAAACATTGCACAGAAATGCACACAAATGCCTTGCTATTGTCCCTGGATTTTGTGGCAGCTGGATCCAAGGTGGTAGCTACATCCTTCTTTTCTCTCTCTTTTTTGTCTTTGTCCTTTTTTTCTCCTAATTTACTTTTCTTGAGATCTAGGTAATTTAAGGTTGGATGGGTTAGAGTTTGCTGAGTCAATGTTTTGTAAAATACTTTATTCTGATTGAATGTTTGCTTTAAATTTTGCTAGGTTCTTGATCTTCTCAAGTTTGCCAGTAAAGCTTGTTTTTCAACCTCCAGGGAACTTTCGTCAAGTTGTCCTTTGTGCCACCTTAGGGAAAAGTAGTACCTTACACCACTTTTAAATAAAGTGCTAAGTGATGGCTGGGGCTTTAGATCCCTCTCTGCAATAAAGACATTGAGGTGCTAGAGCATGTGCAGAGAAGAGCAACAGAGCTGGTGAAGGGTCTATACACTAAGTGATATGAGAAGCAGCTAAAAGAGCTGGGTTTCTTCAGCTTGGAGAAGAGAAGACTCAGGGGAGACCTTATTATTCTCTACAGCTGCCTGAAAGGAAGGTGTAGCCAGGTGGGGATCAACTTCTCCTCTCAAATAACAGGTAACAGAGCCAGTGGAAATTGGATTCAAGTTGCACAAGGGGAGGTGTAGATATCAGATATCAGGAAAAATTTCTTCACTGTCAAGCCTTGGAACAGGCTGCCCAGGAAGTGTTCAAAAATCATATAGATGTGTTTAGGGACATGGTTTATTGGTGGACCTGGTAGTGTTCAGTTGATGATTTGACTCGATGATCTTAGAGGTCTAGCCCAACCTTAATGATTCGATGACTCTATGATTCTATATTTCAATTATGTGTACACATATTAAGACTGCAGCAGTCTTAACATGTGTACATGTTGGTTATGTGGCAATTCAGCTGTGACCCACTGAAGACAGTAAAAACATTCTTGTTCACATTAATGCTTATCCCTAGTATCATTTGACATCCTAACAGCTATTCAATGACATCACACATCACCATGATTTCCAGGACAGCAGTTCTGAAACAGGTTTTCCTCTAATATTTTTACAATTAATCATGCTGAAGAGAAGAGAAAGTGTTTTCAGTAAGCTTATTCAGTCTTCCAAAATCTCTGTTCAGTCCAAAAGTCTCTCAGTGCCTCATTTTGGTTACAAGCAGCTTTATTAATTAACAATGTATGGACAGTAACTTCCTGTGGACATAAAAGCAATTCAGATATGCAAACCTCAAAAAGATATGAGAATCTCAGAATGAGCTGACAGCTGAATAAGTAATGTGAAAGTTGGTCAAATAAATCATGAAAGAATAAGGACAAAGTGTGTATCTCAGTGGAGTTCTAAACTAAAAAATGGTTGTGCTTAACAAAAAAAGGCAAAGTTTTTTGCATGTGTCTGAATCTTGATGATAACAAGACAGAAAATAAAATTCCATCATACTTTTTACCATAATAAATACTTTTCCTGCTCTGGAATGCTGTCCTCAGTTCTCCTTGCTGAATCCAAAAGACACATTTGCAGAATTAGGCTAGGTTTGTACTGCACCTAAAAAGAAGAGCAGAAGACAGCCCAGAGCTGATTGTTCTCCCAGCCTCAGGTAATACCACTATGCCTGCATGTGTTCAGGCTGAGCTTTTCACTGCACTCAAGGTAGAATGGGCTGCAGCTGAATCCTACCATGTGCCTTTATCGAAGTCCAATCTTATGTCCAAGCAATGGAAAGGTGAAGTAGATTAGACTCAAGCTCAAGGCTGAACATGGGATCAATGTGGCAAGTGTTGGAGAGGCCCCAGAAGACCTGGAGAATGAAAATCATTAGAAGATAATGCAGATACTTGTAGGCATGGGAAAAAAACTCACATGCAGATAAAGGATAAAGGGATTTTATTTATTTTCTATGGAACAAAAAAAGGATATGATAAAAATATTTAAAATTACAAATAGCCTGTAGAAGACACTTTCTGTCTTACAACACAAATGCTGTTTGTGTTGTAGACAGAAAGGAAATAAGAAATAAGAAAGACAGCAAATTAGGAATGTTGAAAGGTTTTTTTTTCACCTAGCAATTAGCTAAACAGTCAGTGTCACAAGATATCAGTGAAAGCAGAACTCCGAGGAAGAATCAGCTTTTGCTGTGAAAAACTAAATGCGATGTGTTGATGCGAAAGAGCTTTGGAAGAGACACAGATGTTGAGCTTTGAGGATTAAGCTAGTATTTGCATACCAACTACCAGCAATTAATTCACAAATTACTTTCACAAGGAGTACTGAGCTCACATGTTCTTCCTGTTCATGCTACCTTCTGCAGCAGATGCCTCTATGGACAGGGCACCCTAGCCTAGACTAGTGGTCATAAAAGTTGCTTGTCTCCTAGTTAAATTGTTTTTAAACATTGGAAAGGAGTGTTAGTTTACTGCTAACTTAAAAACAAAGGACAAATTGTGGTAGCTGAATATTTTCAGTCTTGAAGAAAAGTAGAGGTATCTTTACTATGTTCAGACTAGAGGTATGTTTAGTCACAATTTATTACATGCACTTGCTAAGTACTAGTATTTAGAGCAACACTGTAGAAAATAGATGCCCAACCCTTTAAAACTTTATTGAAGAAAAGCAATTTTTTGTGCTACCAGACACTGATCCCACAGAAGAAAATTATCGAATCAGGATGAAAAATCTCACGTAACATTTAGTGTTAACCTGACACTTACTAGAGGAACAATTTGATGAAATGGCAAAGATCAGTCTTCTAATGCTGGATTAAAAAATTTGGGAAACAGGAACTAAGCAAAAGAGCGGCAACAGAGGCCAGAAAGTATATTCCAGGAGCACTTCCTTGTTGCTTCCTTATACTTGCATCCTGGGCTCATAAAAATAAAGCACAGAGAAACAGTGATATGGTTTTATCATACAGTCAGGATATGAACATACAAGGTGTCCTTGGGTCTCCCTGCTTATACAGAATTGTTACATTTCCACCAATAAGCAAACCCCATGTTTAAATGCGTGCTTTCAACCATGGGCAAGGCTGTGAGCAGGGATGAGGGTCACCATCCATGTTGCATTGACAGACCAAAATTAATTCAGTTTGACATTCTCTTATGATAGCCTTGGTTTTGAGTTAAGATAAGAATTGACATTATTTTAAGAGAACTTCTGATCAGATTAAATTGTTTTTAGTGTAATTGGGAAAGCACTAATGAAAAAGAGGAGGCAAAAAAGAACAGATCCTCAGAGAGCTGCACGCTAGCATTTAGCAAGAAGAATTTATATCAGTAATGAACAATTCAGGTTTGCTGCACACATCTCTAAAAGATATATTAACACATTACATTCTTCAGTCTGATTTTTTTTTTTGTTACAAGGCAAATTAAAATTACATCTACATTCTGTTTTTTTAAAGGACAATTAATTCAGAGACTTACAGAGATGTGTATTTGGGATTGTTCTAATAGATAATTTTGCAACATTTTATGTAGTCTTCAAATACAAAAAATACATGGGTAGATTCTGTCATGCAAAGTAGGTGTACTGTCCTAAAGCACAGCTATATAATTAGGTCCTCCTGTTCTTGTAGAGTAGGATAACTATTCAGGTGAAATGTGCTCTCTAATCCAGCTAAGTACCATTCATACAAATGAAGTTCAGGCAACTTTAAATATGTGTTGTGCAAAATTCACAAATTTATAATTTTAAGATTTTGTTCTCCTTTTTCTTAGCCCAGAAGAGAATACACATGCAATTTTAGTAAAATAATCTTTTGGTACATCTACAGGGACCATTTCTGATATAGAATTAAATTGTGGTGCAGGCAGAGTCTTTTATTACATTTACATGACCCCATAAAGATAACTTTAATAGTTCCCCATAGAGCAAAACCCTCCTTAATTTTGTTAATTATTTCCCCTCAGTTATGCTTAGCTATGTCTTCTAATTCAGTATTGATCTTGATAGTGAGATCTGTCAAATACTTAGCAATCTACTTAAATCCCCATCCGGGAGAAAGGTTTAAGGGACAGATCCTAGACAGAGCTGATACTTTAGAACTGCACCAATAATTTTAAGCAGAAATCCTTATTTTCTGCCTTTTTTTTTTCTTTTTTCTTTTTTTTTTCCCTTTTTTAATATGCTGGTAAATGAGTGTGTATTACATTACAGAAATAAAGAAGTATTGAGCATGATTTCTGTCTAGAGGTTCTAAAATTGCTTTTCACTAATTGACTCACAATTCTAGAACAGGCAATAGAGATGAAGGACTCCACATCCCCACAAAAGAGATAGTGACAAGGGAAGAGCCTATCCCACTCCATCTGCTTTGTCTGGCCCTCAGTGAACAGCAAACACAGAACCCTAGCAAAACAGAAATCAAACATTTGTATAACCAATGAACTGATAGTCTTGTCTCATGCCTGGAATTCCTAGTGCCTAAGGTAGTTTTTAAAATTGCATCAGGAGTGCATTTTCAAAGTAAATTTTCTGACCATCACTACTTGCCTTGCTTCACGTTACAGGGTGGTGATGGAGTGCACAGACTGGATTCCCTTGGGATTAATAAGCAACCAAAGATGCATGCCAATTTCTAATGAGCATTCCATCCATGTGAGCCTAGGATGTCTTCATCCATAAAACCTGTTCAGTTTAGAAGCAGGTTCTTCAGTGCTGTTTCATGCTGAATATCTGTTCTCACTTTTTTGCTTGTTAAGGCAAGTGTATTTTAGAAGTAAATTCTGCCAGTCTAGTGCTTATTTGATAATTAGAGTAAGTAGCTCTAACTAATCTCTACACTTATGTCAAAATCCAAAGGCATTCTGCCATCCACTCTCCTATCCCACCACCCATTCTATCCATGATATCTCATTGTACACAGCAGCAAATATCCTGAAGAGGGTACAAACTTACTCAAGTAATTTTGTTTGAACTTTTGACATTCTGATCTGATTATGGGAACATAATGCTACGACAAAAAACCCCTTAAAACAAAAAAAAAAAAAAAAAGAAGTAAGTTGCTTGGCCATACTTTATTGGGTAAATCAGAGGAATGAACAGGTGTACATTCTTGATTTTTGTTCACACATAATGAGTTGGTGTAGAAGCATTCCAGAGTCCTCTGCACACCTAAGAGCAGTGTAAATGTTCCCCACTAGCATTGTCACTAATGGGCAGTGCCACACCAACCCTTGGCTTATCTATGCAAAACTGTTGGTATTCTCTTCCTTCACTGATTCTAATTTTAAGGCCTCTCAGTGAGTCCCTCTGTCTTATGTCCAAAGATGTGTTTTCCCCATCAGTACAGGTGGATCCTGTCAGGCCTCATTCCTGTCCTGTCATACCAGCTCTAGCATGGCTTTTGCATCTCTTTAATCAAATGAGCCATTCACACTCAGGTACCCATATATTTTTTAATCCTGTAACACCAGAAAAACAGAGACTGTATTCATATGATTCTTACCTACTTCAGAGCAGTCCTTCTTCACACATGAGAAAACATATCAGCTTGGCAGTGCATATAAAATAATTATCTATCCTATGATAATCTATTCACCTTTTTGCATAAATTGTTCAGCCAGACATCTCCTCACACACTCAAAGCTGGAATACTAGTGATTTTCAAAGTATAGATTGTTGTGCTGGAAAAAAATTTCATATACCATCTGGCAACACTGCAGAATTAAGTATGGGATTGGTATTTCCTACACAGATTCAGTTTCACTGTTTGTTTTACCTCTGCCCTTAAATAAGTACCTCTAATATCAAAAAGAAAAAATATGGAGCAATGTCCTCAAAGCAATAGTTTAGGCTAGTTTATCTGCTTCTTAACTCACTTGGAGCAAGTATTTGAAAGAAAGAAATATCATATACTGTTAATTATTAAGGAGAAGGAATTAAAGGATCTTAAGAGAAGGAGACAAGGTTAGTTTAAATTTTGCATTAAACAACAGTATGGAAAGCTATGGGTACTACTAAGTCCTTTCTGTAGCATGGATACCATTGTTTTTGAAAAAGGAGGATGAAAAACTGTTAAAAACTCTTCTAAGTGGTGCAAATCTGAAAAGTTTCGTAAAGAAATTACTGAGAGCATGGCTTTATATTGAAAGTAAGTACTTGTGTGATGCAAATAAAGTTGGTGAGACAGCCTTCATGTGAGGTCAGTTGCAGAGCAGAGCTTGCAAAGCATTACTAAAATTCCACGTGTTTATAACTTATGCAATAATTCATGCTAAAATCCAATATACACTTGATTATACTGAGACACCTGTAAATATCACTTCCCATCAGAAACTCCTCTTTCTTTCTCTTTGTTCAGAAACATGGAAGTTTTACATTGAGAACTATAGAACAAGTCACTTGTCGTGGTAAAATTATACACTTATTGTGTTTCTCTAAGTAGGGAGGAGCTGAACACATAACAACATGGAAAATATTCCCAAGAGAAATCTAAACATCTAATTCTGCATGAAATAAAGAATTTAAACCATTTTATTTGCTTTAAATCAGTGCCTATGAACACGCTCATATTTTGCCCTTGCATTCTGAGCTACTCAGGAAGAAATTTTTGTCTATAATTCCACACCAATGCAGCACTATTGCCCTTATTTGAATTATGTAAGGAAACAGTTTCTTATAGTGTTTTCCTCCTCTTCATTCAAGACAACAGATTTTGAAATCAAGAGACTTTCAATTTAGCAAAAAAGTAATCTTTAAAATGAAAAATTAGCTTCCCATGCTTGAGCTCTATCATTGTTTCAACTAAAGTCCACTTGAGTGTATATAGCTACAGAAATCAGAGTGATTTCATACTCATGTGAATGGACTTATGCATGTACTTAAGCAGTGTTGAAACATCCTTAAAATGCATTTTTCCAGAGTTGCATATATGTGTCATAAACTCTTCTTTCTCATTGATATTTCTATTTTTTAAATGGTAATAAATTCATTACTAACTATCTGAGAACTTAAATCTAAACAAAACTGCAGGTTTTGTTAAAGCAAATGTAGGCTTAGAAGCTCTCTAATTCATACCTTCCCCATCTCCATTGCATCAGACTGGCAATACAGCAGATCTATTCCCAAACTGCTGCCTTTGTGATGTTCTATGTGGAAAGCCATCAGAAAGCACTGACTGATTACACCACCAAGTGCTCTCTCTGATTCACTTTTACCTGGCATTGGACAACAAATTCCTGTTTCCTAATGCATCTCTGCAGCCAGTTCGGTTTAGCTGTATTGAACACTGTAGAAACTGAACATTTGTAGAAATAGGGTAACAACTATAAGCTGTGCTTACTCTTTCATACTTTATAACATGTGCTTACTCTTTCATCCTTCCCTGCAGCTCGAATTACACTTAGAGGAATGATCCAGAGGACAGCTACTTCTGTTTTCAAGAAACTCTGATGATGAAATCATGACATTATCAGGTTTGAATGTGTAAAAGAAGCAGTGACAAAGGTCATTGACAAGCAGTATCTATGAAGCTCCATAGAGATTGTTTGGAGGGTTTTTGTCCCATGGAATCCTGCAGAGATTTTACTATGTAACAGTACTTGGCAGTATTTTTTGGACATATCACTCAAAACTTTAAAAAATAGCCATGGGATTTATGGTACATGTGGTTTTGATCACAAGTTTACTTGTGCACTCCTTGTACAAGGAAAGCTTGGAGATGTAGGAATGACACTAGAGAAAGAGTGTGTGCAGACAGACTGCCCCCAAAAGATTTGACATCTGCACAGGCAGGAAGGGAGGCTTTGGACTTTTGCTAGTTTGTCACACCATGGTTTCTATCATGATGATTTTAGTAGACTTACATCAAAGCAAGGAAAAGTCAGAATTTGGATGTTCATTTCTGAAGTTATATCTGATAAGCAACTGACACTTCAGATGCTTTCAAAAGTCTTCATGAAAGTGGAAAAATACTTTCAGCCATCTTATATGCAGGCAAAAGAGAAGCATTTACATGGATTTTGTGATATGCCACATTAACTAGTGAACAATGCTCTTTTCCAGCTCTCAGAAACCAGGGATGCTTCATATTTTACGTACAAATAACATGGTGTGAGTGCACATTTCTGTTTTTGAAGGATATATTTTCTCTTCAATGTCTGTCACATTTTCTATGGTGTTAAATCTGTAAACATTTGATGTTTCCTACTATTCACTGTATCACTTCACGTTAGTATACTACACATCCTGGATATGAAAGACTTTCATCAGGAATTAAGTGTAGATTCCAGCATTAATTAAACCAACTGTATAGTAAAGAGCCTTCATTTTATTACTTTATTCATAGACAGTGAGTTTATTACATCTACTTATATTTTTATTTATATTTTAAATAAAATTGCAGTTATTTCAAGGTAAAATGTGGAACAGGTGTATATTAGTTTCATTAAAAACTCCACTCTCCACCTTATCATAGAAATTCACCAACTGCCAAATTACTGTTACAGGTACTATTCCTATTTTCTACATCTGCAAAGACCTAATCAAATAATCTGGACAGAGCACATCAGAAAGATTATGAGTAAGAAGATAGCTTCAGGCAAATAAAATGCCCAAGGACAAAAATAATCCTAATAAATGTATATGAGCTTTTGTTAGAATGTCAGATTCTGGTAAAGTATGCTGCGGAATTTTACTGTAAAATTTCAAGAAAAAAAGTATTCTTCCCTCTCATGATATGATGCAAATTGTTAAGGAAAAATATACTTGTTGGAGTCCTATAAAGACAGGTATAGTTATGTTAAAGAACAATTAGTGCCTATTAGAGACCAGTGGAATTGTATTCAGTAAACTGGTTTGTTGCTCTTGTGTGCCAGAGATATTTTTTCTCTTTGCTGGTTGGATTTTTAGTTTTCCCTGGTCCCAAATAGCTTTGTTCTATTTGTATAGTGGTGGCTGAGGTTATTGTAACAGGTTTCTACTCATTGTGAGTAGGAGCTGATCTGGAACTGAAAGCATGCTCACTGATTGATTGCCTGTCTGCAGGCAGTGGACAGAATCTGTGTTTCTTTTCAAGTTCAGAAAGATTCAAAAAACAAATCTAGAAGGTCTAATTTTTCCAATTAACTCTGTAAAAGAAGAGTACACTTCTACTGAATTAATTAAAATACTGTAATGATACAGTTTTAAATTAGGTAGCTAGTAGTTAATGTCAGATTATAATCTTGGTTTTATTCGTGCAAATATGAAAGTGTTTCATTTATGTCAAGAGAGTTGCTTCATTCAGGGGTGAGCTCATTAGCAGAACCAAAGGAACTAAAGACAAAATAAACACATCATTATAAGATAAAATTTAAAGTGTATCTTTTATTTGAAATACTATAAGCCACACCAGAATAACTGAAAAATGAATTTGTTTATTCTTATTTCTTCTGTTGTGTCATGTATTGCAGTAACTAGCAATTTTGTACATGCTGTACATGTACATACCTAATTCTAATCTCACAGACACCTAAAATGGAAGTGCAAAGTCAGACTTTGGATATGTGGAGTTTGACATATCCAAAACAAAGATTATTAAAAAAAATAGAAGACTATAAAAAAGGCCAGCCCAAGATCTAGTCTTAATTTAACCTTAACAGTGCTATAGAATAAAATTGAGATTAACTGCTCTTTGTTTTTATTAAATACAGTGGGCTTAATTCAGCCAGAAGAGATGCAGCTAAGTATCTCTTCAGTGGGAAATTAATTCAGTGCATGGCAGCAGTTCATAGAATTTGATGAAATAGATATAGGAAAAAACAGGTATAGGAAAAAGGCTGCAGCATGACAAAGATCTGTATTCAAAGATCTGCACAATGACTGATTGTGCTTGAAAACAAAATATTTACTCAGTTTCAGATCTGACTTAGTTTTTAAGTTGGGATCAACTACTTGAAATAATTCTCCTTTCATACATTTCACTTACATAAAGTTTTACATTTAAAATAAAATAAAATAAAAATAACGCCCTCCCCCCCCCCAAAAAAATAATACAACTTAACCTAAGAATATGCTATATTCAAGAACATAATCTAACAGATATATTTAGTGAAAATCCCAGCTGTGATGGAAACACTGATAGACCAGGTTTCATGCCAGACCAGCGATTTCTGTATTTGAGCCAAAATTCTCTGAAGTGTTTTGAAGCCTTTAACTTAACACTACTGAGCAAGGCCAGTCAGATTTCTGCCTTTCCTACTAAAAAGAAAATAGTAAAAGACCTGAAACATTAAAATAATTACTTGATCCTTCTCTGTATAAGGCCAGCCTTGAATGTATAGAATTTATTCTGATATTGAATTGAACCAATTCTGAACAACTAAAGAAAGTTGTAATTTATGTTGATCTGTTAAAAAACCCTCTTTTATTGCATGATTCTCTTAAGTATCTTTCCTGTTTGCTATTGTATTGGGATAGCAACCCTCTAAAGGAGGTAAAGTCTGCTTTTACATGCAAGTGCCTAGCTCCTATTGAAGCCAAGTCAGCTGCAGAGCTCAATATAGGTGTAAAACTACTGATTCTTAACAGTGGGATGGATTGGTGGCAAGGTAATCCAAGGATTACACAGACCTAGCAATTGAAAATAACCCTCAAGTAAGAATATGGTTAGAAGTGGGTCATCTTCAAGAGTAAGTTTTTTACCTCTTGGCAAAAAGGTGGAGGAAAGCAACGTTGTTTGAGCAACATTCTATACTTTTAAAATTTGTTTTAAAGCACTATGAAATGTGTTCTTCCATCAAATAATGACATAGGGTAGTGCCTAAATGCCCCTAGCATTAGGCACAGTGCTGTGCTCAGCATTTTTCAAGAATAGAGTCAAGGATGAGACCTCTGACTCAAAGCACAGACTTCAGGAGTATGGCATGGGACAGCAACTCCACACAGATGGAGCCAAAGAAATACAAGGAATCAAGAAGACCTACTGGTATCTTTCTGCACTGGCATGTCCAACTCCTAAACAGTGTTTTCCTGATGGTAGGGAGAGACTGGGGGGATTGGAGAGAGTTGGAGGATGTTTTGCAAGTAACTGGGGCACACTGGGAAGCCCAAGGGAGCACAGAGATGCTTCCTTTAAAAACTAAGAAGTGACTAATGAAAACTGGCACCAGGGGCTATTCAGGGAAATATCTGTGTCTCAATGCAAAGATGAGAGCTAAGATAATGATAGGGCTTTAAAGGACCTTGAGGATGAAGGAATAGCTCAGGTTCATTATAAGAAGGAAGAGTCAGTCAGGGCACAGCTGAAAGAGCAGAAGTGAAGGGAAAGTTACAGCAACCTTCTAAGCGACCTAAGGAATAAAAAGCGTCCAAGCAGCTTGAGAAGATTAAGTCACACTTTAAAAGTCTTTCCCTCCCACCCTTATCTCCTTTTGGTCAGTTTTACTCCTGGCCAATCAATAATGCTGAAGGAGGTGACACAGAAATGAATTAAGCCAGAAGATTTATTCATCTCCTCCCTTGCAAGGTGCTCAGGACTTGGCATAACGTCCCCTTTTCAGCTTCTCAAAGAAGGGAAATTGTACCAAGATCCATCAACCTTTTTCTCTGGAAACCTCCTTGTGCTATTACTGCAAGTGATGCCTTTGTTCTAGCTCCTTGTACACTTCTAAGACATGAAGAGATCTTCTGGATGGTATCAGCTCAAAGCAAATATGCAATGGTATTTCAGAAAAGGACGAGGAAGGCTAGTGTGCATCTGTATACAAATGGAGAGTGTACACATCTGGGTGTACACAGGTGACAGGAATGGCTGGACCCTGGTGACTATAGATTTATTCTCACAATACCAGCTCTACCATTATATGGACACTCCAAGTGTGCAATAACAGGGAGAGAAAATGGACTATCCTCTTAATCAACATTTCCACTGCTGTAATGATGTCAGAGGACCTCTAGCATCTTGTTTCTATTTCTGTAGTTGTTTTAAAGGAGGAAAGGACACATATGTTCATGTAAAATGTATCTGGTAATGCTGATGAAGGGTATCTAACCAACCATTTTACCTGTTAGCACAAATTTGCAGAAAAAGTACCGTGAAGACTGCAAGGCCTACTTTAGCCTTGTATTTACTTATGATGCCCTCACTTGCTAGCTGTTAAGTACTTGTTTGGAAACTCTTCCCAGCTTTTCCTACTCTGTCATGCCCTATAAAGGTACCAGCCTTATTTACTCCCCATTCAAGTTTCCAACGGCCTTTTATTCCTACAGTGGAGAAAAAAGGACACAGCAATGAGAATGCACCATCAAGTTG
>NC_089680.1:32008839-32021339 GCF_037042795.1 Molothrus aeneus
ATTATTATGTACAAACTGTAATTATGTCACTATTTTATTAAGCGCATCTTACCTGAATCAATTTTATTAGCTTTTTTTAACATTGAAATTCGTTATTGCAAACAGATTAGAGGCAAGACACTGCGCATATAGCCGCGGCTTGCCTTTCGACGGGACGAGGGACGAGGGTCAGGAGTTTTTAGGACAACCGGAGAGGAGTTAAAACGTCGGCCTGGGGGAAGGAGGGCTCGCGGGACGGGTTTTCCCCCGCGCCCTGGAGGGAGCGGAGCCGGGAGCCCGGCGGTGATGCTGGGCCGGGTGTGGGCGGGAGGCTCGGGCGGGAGCAGCTGCTCCTCCCGCAAACCCGCGGGCGGCTCTTCCACCCGTGGCTGGGGAAGGTCACCCGCAGCCCGCCCCGAAGCTGGCAACCACCAAGAAATGAGGGTTCCTGTCCTCGCCTCACCCCGCGGTGGCGTGGAGTGGCCTGGCCGGGGTGAGATGGGAGCCCTTGCTCCCGGTGAGCTCCCTCCGCCCCAGGCACCGACCCTCCGCCCGGCCGGGCAGGGCTACCCCGGCCCCGCGTCCCCCGGCGGCACGGCCAGCGCTGGGTCAGGGCCTCTGGCGCTGCCCGCAGCCTCTCTCCAGCGGCTGCGTGGGGCTGTGGTAATGCGCAAAACCACTCTTTGTAATCTCCTTTTCAACAGTGAGGAGTACATATAGGTAATTTTAATGAAGAGGTTCCTGTACCACATTATTAGCAATAAATCTACACCATTCTTTGTTGGTTAAAATCATTATCATCATCATCGGTATCATTACTGAACTCATTATTCTTGTGTTACTATCAGAGTAGATTTATGATAACACCCACCATCACGCCTGAGTTAAAGAAGGTGTAAAGGTTTGATTAATAGCTGCTTTCACGTTTTAATACTCGACATTTTCTCACTTTTTTTTTTTTAAATAAGGGGCATGATAATTACCGGAAGTAATTACTGGTTTTGTTATAAAGTGTCTGATTAGGCGCTCAGGCGCTTTTCCTCAAGTAAAATATAAATAAATAACACGATGGACATAATAAGTTCTTGTAATGACGCAGTAAGGCAGTCTTTGAGAACAATTAAGATTTTCTTCAATCACACTGACATTTTAGATTAATAAGTGTTAACAGAAAGAAATACAGCCCCCTCAAAACAAAGAAACAAACAAACAAAAGAAAAAAAAAAAAGCTGCTTCTCCCAGGTTTGTAGGGAATAAAATGACGGTAGCAGCTGGAGCAAAGAACATGAAGAGGATATCCGTTTTCCATCCTCACTCAGTGTATAATTTTTAAAAAGCCCAACGAACCAACCAAACAAAACCAACCCCCTCAAAATCCCCCAAATAAACAAAATGAAATAAAAAAACCTGAACGACAACCGCTCGGCGCCCTGGGCTTGGTGTGTGATTTTGCACGCGTTAATGTGCTGGACGCTTGCATTCTATAAGGGTATTATTGCACTGCCTCCCGAGCGCCGGTTCACCATCCCAGGGGCGGCGGCGGCGAGGCAGGACCGGCCCCGGCCCCGGCCCCGGCCCCGGCCCCGGCGGGCGGGAGCATCGCGCTCGCTCTCCCTGAAAGGTTACACGGCGCTCTGCCTCGCTTTGTCTTCCCCGTGCCCTTTCCTGGCAAAAATGGAGACATCACATCCTTGCCCAGCCCCGGCTCAGTATTTATGAAGGTTTTCTGACAAATAGGCAGGCTGGCCACGCATGGGTGACTGCCTTCATTCCGCACTTGGCTTGTTTACATAGGACCAGCACCATTTCCACGGATTAAACAAATCACAGCGAGAAGGAGACATTTATAATCCGCCAACGAGGCCACAGGCAGTTAAAAAATGTGTGCGTGTGTGTGTATGCTGTGAGAAAGAAAAATAAATGTTCATGTCCAGGGAACTGACCTTCTTCTTGGAGGGTAACTCAAGGGGTATAGATATAAATATAGGCAGTATATAATGTCTTACGCACAAGCCCAAAGTATGTATTTAATAATTATCGGTTATACCCAGTTATTGTATACAAATGTATAGCATTAGTTTGCATTTTACGCTGTCCTTTCACCCGGAGCCCCCCTCCCCGAGCTGCCAGAAGCGGCTACAGAGGCTCCGGCTGCACACAAAGCGCAGCGCCCGCACCGCCGCGCACGGGCACTGCGCCTTGGGGCCGGCTCGCACGGCGCCCTGCGCCCACGCGTGCTCCTGTGCACACACGTGGGAGGGAAGCAGGGGGACAGGCCTCCCCGAAAGGCACAGCCCGCTCGCCACGCCGAGCTGGAGGCAGGTGGGGGGCACAGCCTGGTGCCCGGGCACCGCAGCCTTGCGGGGAGGGCCCCAGCTCGTCCGGGCGAGAGGCTCCCGTTGGCACAGCCGGGCCGCGACATGCTCACCCTTCTGCTCCTCTGTCACCCGGAAGCATTATCAAAAAAAGGGGAAAAAAAAAGAAAGAAAAAAAAGGAAAAATGAAATTATGTAGGATCCAAAGGTATTTTTCAAAGTAAGAGCGTGCATTTTACGATCCCTCTCCCTCCATCTGCAGGAAGAGTGATGGTGCGGGGGAAGAAGCTATAACTGGAAATGTTGCCCTTTATCTTCTGTCAGCTCTCAGGACACTTGGCTGCTGCTGCTTCTCCGGCTGCTGCTGGGGTTTTTATGACACATGTCACCCACTCGGGCAGCCGGAGCAGAAGGAAATTCCCTACAAAATAGCAATGGTTTCGAAAAAAAGGATAGCAACAAAATATTGAATAAATTCCCTTTTAATTTATTTGATCATTCCACATTACGGGGCTATGAATTGCTCAAATTTGATAACAAGTACTCAATTCAACTCATTATGTAAGTTAAATTAGACTTCGATAAAATTTCAGTGGCGCGCAGTGGTTCCTAGAATGAAATGTAATTTGCGCAAGAATTTGTTGTATCTGTCACAAATATTTCCAATTAGCGACCGTAATTATTTGATAGTTTCTGCAATTATGGCTTAAACGGGTGAATTTGGGACTGTGGAGGACCCTAATTGGCCTAAATTTGATATTTTGCATATTTGCATAATGAGGAAATTGGTAGAAAATTGTGTTCATTCATTTGTGAAAAATCCTATGAATTTTATGAATTTGAAAGCTCTGTTTGTGCAGACTGTGACTTTGCTTGCTGATCCCTGAGGAGCTGACGCTGAATGCCTGAATGGGCAGCGCGCCAACTTCTCCACCCGGAGGAGAGGCGGGGGAGGGAAGGGAAGGAAGGGGAAAGGGGAGGGAGGGATGGAGGGGAGGGAGAGATGCCGGCCGGTCGGCCGACAGAAGCCTGGAGCCGCGGTCGCCACGAGTCCCCGGGGCCGTGCTGTCACCCCCTCCCGGTCCCCGCTCTCCCGGGGAAGGCGTAATCGCGAGGGGAAGAGGCGGGGGGGACGGCGGACGGGACGGAACGGACACGGGACTGGGATACTGATAAGTGTGCACTTGGTTAAATTAAATTGCCAAAGCTTCTCCTTTCAGTAAAAGTGTTTGATCTATTGCGCTGTCATTTTAAAGTGTTTAAGGAGAAGAAAAAGCATAGATTTTAAGATGCTGGCCCAGCACCCATTCATCATGCATCAGGGAATTTAAGCCTCGCGTTTTGCTGTAGTTAACATCTCAACTTCCTGACACGGGAATCGAGGCCGGGGAGCGGGCGCGCAGCCGGAGCTGGAGCTGGGTCCGGCTGTGCGCGGGGCCCCGGGCACTCTGCTCTCGCTCGGCGGTGCCGGCCAGACGTGCGCCGTGAAGGAGGAATTAGTGGTTGAAGGGAGGAGAGAAACGGCCCTGCTAGCAGGCAGGGGTGGTGGTGGGGCATCCTCGCTTTACTGTCTTCCTGGACTACCGCCGGGGAGAGGCACTACACTGGGTGATAAAGTTGGGATATGACCTTTTCACTACCTTTTTTCCCCCCTTTTCCTTCTGGCCAGCTTTAAGAAGGTTCTGAAGGTCACCCAATGGATTTCTTTCCTCCCTCTCCCTGGCTAGGCATCTCCTTTACCCCTTGTTTCCACACCCTGGGCTTCACAGGCTGAGACAAGATACACAGGCTGATCTGAGGATGTAATATATTCCCCTGAAGAGTTTTACACACTCCAGCTCTCGACTGTAACTTCGGTTGGTTAGCACTCTCCCCATCAACATGGACCTGTATAATGTGAAGATGTAACTGGCTCTAAATGCTTAAGTGCTTTGTTTCACAGCACATTTTCAGTAAAGGTCAAAATAAATTCATCTCCTTTCAATGCAGCATTTGTGTTTGGATTCCAGAGCCATTAGCACAGGGCTTGGAGTGGAACTGCTATCAAATAATAAAATGCCCCTGTGGGTGAGCATGGGAACTAGTTTCCCACAGTCGGTTCTTTGTCAGGCTGAGGACAATGGCATGCACACCACATATCTCTATTTGGTATCTGTGTGATGTCACTCTTTGGTCAAAGCACTGAACTCTTCCATGCCTCCATATCATTGGTGCTGGAGGGTGAGGGGGTTACAGTCCTGATTTGGAATGAAAAAAACCCAGGGAATTTAATGATCATGGAGATGAGGGTTGAAGTTCTGAGTTTGAATGTTTTCTAAGTCATAAGATTCACCCCACTCAAGACCTGTTGGAGGTTACCTGTCCTGTGGAGACAGGCTGTGCTGGGCCAACCCCATCCTCTGATGAGGATATTTTGGAATCCCAAACCATATTGAGGTATTGAGGTAGAGTTTAACTTGTTTTTCTTGCATCCAGATTTCATTAGAGCTTTCGTCCTCTCCTGCTTATTTTCACTTCATAGTCCTTCCACTTCCTTCCCCATCACCATTGCATGTTTTATCTTTCTCCATATATGTCCCTTTTCCTGTAAAAAAATAATGTACATACTCTGATTGGACCTGTGTTTCTGGAAGACCAAGTAACAAATCCACCCGATTCCCAGAGGAAAGAACAGACCTCAAACTAGACCTAGAATTGTTAATCTGTCTTGTTTCCTGTTTACATAAACAGGAAACAAGACAGATTAACAATTTTACTATAAAGCAAATAGGTGAGCGCTGAAATTGTGAGCCTATGCTGTGCTTGGGCCCAACACCCAGTCAGCCCTGGATAAATGAAGAAAAAAGATGAGATCTCAATAATGATGTTGATTGCTGGATACATTAAGGACACCTAACCTTTAAGCAAGTTTCTTGTACTTATTGTGAGCTTGGATATTATTTCCTTTGAAACAGTATTTGGAAGAATGTCATGATACATAATTGCAATCAACTCTCTAAGAAATGTGTTTCTTAAACTCTTAGGTACCACAAAGCCCTGGACTTCAGGATGAGCCTTGAGACAGTGCTGCACAAGTGACTCTGGGATGCTAAAGACTAATTTGGGTCTTCTCAGCTTCTGCCTCAACACAACTCTTCAAGCAGCTGAAGTTTCTGGGTTTAGCAGAACTTCTGTCCTCCCACAGCACATGGCCAGGTGTGTCAATGCCCAATGTGCAGGACACCAACTTTCAGAAAGCTGCTTTTTGAACAGAGAAAAAAAGCAAATGTATGTAAAAAGAAACTCAAAAAGCACCCTATTTTAGTTACAGTTGGGGAAGAGAATCCAAAATCAGTAGAAGGTGCTTCCTCTTCCATGATATTTTTATTTCTAAGCTTTTATAATATCATGTACTTGCCATATCATTTGTTATTTATGTAAGCTCAGTTCTAGAGAACTGTTTAACAAGCAAGCTCGTGCAAATTATCAAACAGGTAAAGCTCATAGGAGTGATAAAAAAGTTGAGGGGGAAGTGTTGTGCTACTGAATTTCTCCATCTAAAGGTACAGTCTTCTTCCTCCCAAACAATATGATAAGACAAAGTTTGTGTATACAGGTATGCAGCCATTTGTCCCTCAAACCTGAGAGCTGTTGCCAGATCTGTTTTTGCCCTGACACTATCCTGCAGGGCTAACCTGGGCTCACAGGAGTGTGGTGCATGGAAGCAGGGACAGGGTGCAGTGGGGTGTAACACAGACATGCTGGTGTAGTGGAGTTTCCCGTGAAGGCATATGTAGATCTGTTAAAACTATTAAAAATGGCTACTGATGCTGAATTAATATTTGCCTTTTTCCTTTTATATATTTTCTATATTCTTTTATATATTTTCTATATTCTTTACACAGTTATTTGTAGCTCTGTAGCCTATCATAATATTTGCAGCTAGGATTTTACCGATGCTATTAGACAGAAGGACAAAATAAATTCCCCAGAGGCTCCAAGGTGGGGGTCCAAGGTTAGATTCTTGGGGAAGCCAAGGTTGAAACCAGCTCTCTGAGACACATTTTCATAAACAAAGTTTAGTTCCTATCTAAAGGGGGAGAATTAAAAGAGGGTTGAACCAGGGGGGAATTAAATAAGGTTGAACTGGGGAGGAATTACCTCACCACTTATGTCTCCAACTGTACTTTTGTCAGATATGCTAATTTGCTTAACGTAAAAAAATTGTATGCATTATGCTAGGTGTGCATCCTCAGTGTTTTCCACCTGTCAAATTGTGCACCTACGGATCCTTATAATGGTAACCCCTTTTTAATCCTTATAAAGGTAATCCTTTAAACTGTGTTTGGCTCATGACGTTAGGAAGGTATCAGTACAATAAGAAAATAAGCACTCACACTACGTCTCCTTTAATCAGAAAGCTACAAAGATACTTTCTGCGTCCATCTAGTTAAAACTCCTGAAATTGTGTATGATGCTCAAAATTGAAGATTTAGATATTAATGACCACATCCCCAGTTTTTCTCTCTACACTCTTTCAAAATGTTTGCAAAATCCCATTGCTACCAGTGAACTTGAGGTTGCTCTAGTAATGTGATTGTTTTGACCTGTGCAAGTCATAGTGTGACTGACAAAAGACAGCACCATTCAACATCCTGACTTCTCAAAGCAGTTCTCTCCATCACTGCAGAAAACAAGCTTTATCAAACCATTTCCATAGCGAATGGTGGGAGAGTTGACCTTAAGAATAAGTCTTCCTGGGCATCTCTGAAAGACCTACTGTGCAGCTGTACCTGCAGAAGAATAAACTTCCCCTGAAACAAAATATTTTAGAACAGTCATTGCCACATACAAATATTTGCTTTCAGCAAGCATATATGGCATGTGATTAAGTAAGCAAATGGGATAGAATGTTGCATCTGAATAAATCAAGAAATTGGGTAGAAAATATAGGGGGATAGTAAAGGTTTTGGTGACCAAGATGAGGCTGGGGGTTGAATAATGAGGACAGCAAACTAAAAAAAACCAGGCAAACTGATGGAGTGAGGGATGAAGCAAACTAGTGGAGATAGCAGCTATCTTGCGTCATCTTGCAAAATTAATCCAAATTCCATTTGATGGACCAGTATGTTGTAGTACTTTTTTCTGCTCAAAATGGCTCAATGCAGCCACACAAAGGGGTGAATTGCAGTATAATATATGACATAAAATATTTAGGTTGGACATGCCACATCTTCAAATCAGAAAAAATACACAGCAATATTTTCTCTTGAATTTTCTCCTTAGTGTCCATGTAGCACATTTGTAATAATTTCCTCCACCACACACAGAGGCATACTTCATACCAACTGTGAAAAATTGTGTTAAACTTGAGCTATAGATAAGATTATCTATTTGTAGAGAACGTGACTGATGCTTTAACTGTCAAAAAATCATGGTTTTGAAAATCCTGGTAATTCAGAATCTGCTTGAAATTGAGACAAGAATAAAAAGTGGAATATATTAAATTTTAAAAATACATTTACAACATTCACTTATTCACCTTTCCTTATGCTGTGCTGGAGGACAAGAAAAAAAATATTCAGTATGCCTTCAAAAAACCCACTTGACATCAGAATATCTTTATGCAGGGTCACAGTATGGTAAAATATAGTTACAATTGACAATTACAGTTCTTGTCTGGTGAGGCATTTCCTTCATAAGTTTTGCCAAATAACCATGACTAAATTATTTTGGATATTTAATATTACTGGACAGTTTTACTTCTTACCAATAATCATAAAGACAAACATCTCTCATTTAAATTCAATGGATTCTGTAATTGAAACAAATTTCAGTAAGAATATCTTGCAAATACATGGTGGCCTCAGGCAGATTTTAGAACCTCTGGGTCCTCTTGTGACCTGCCTGCAGCTTGTCTGAAAGGGTCTTTCTTATGCTTGCCAAATGACATATATATGTGTAAGGCTTAGCCCCCATGAGGTGTTGCCTGGGACATTTTCTCTGGATGAGAGCTTAAAGAGGGTGATGTGGAGGACTCCACAACCCACACTGACTCAGGCCAAGAGCCTGCAGAAGTGGTGAAGGAGGAGATGGGCCTTCACCAAGTTGCAGGAGAGCAGCTGTAGGCTTGTAATGGGGACCCGTGTCTGTAGAAATGTCCTGTAGTAGATGACAGGAACAACTCAGGAAGATGTGAGACACTCAGAGATCATTTGGGACTGGTCACAGAAGGAATAATTGTCTTAAAATCACAAGTGCTCTCTGAATTCATCCATCCAGGACCAATGTTTTCCAGTATCTTGCTTGTCCCAAAGACATCTGTTCTATTGACTATACCCCAGGAGTGAGTACCATGGATGTGGGTATCCCTTACCTTTGCTCTTTGACTTTTCTCCAGACTACCATGGGTAGCAGTGTATGAGAAACAGTTGTAGTTCCTGAGATTTCCCATCTTACTCTTCTTAACTTCAGAAAAGAGCTCTTGTGGATGCAAGAGAGTGTAAGAGGTGACTATTCAGCTTTTTATTTTAGGGGAAAGGGGAATAACGGCACCTGGCTACATGTTCCACTCACCTTCCCCTGAGTTTTTCCTCGGTTGCTGAAGAGGTGGAGCCCTCAGCATTCCCGTGGTGTTGGAGAGCACATCTCTCCATGTCCTGGTGGTGCAGGCTGCTTCCAAAGGATGGTTGGGCATGGCAAGCAATACCTGGGCTGTCTGTTCAGAGCCAGGGGGATTATCGGGGGTTAGCATGCACCTCTCTTAATTTCTGCTGGCATGTCTGAGCAATAAGTTGTCCATTTAATAGAGCAAATAAAAGGTATCGCAGAAACAGTTTTCATCACTGAAGTTTTTAGCTGGAAATATTTGGATATATGATCAGTTGGCCTAAATGAACTCTCTCGCCTGCCTTCTTCTCCAGATGCCTAAGTGGTGGCAGCTCCACCCACCATTTGCACTCTGTATGGCTCCTTCCCTGAGAGGAAATTAATGGAAAGTGCTTGAGGCTCAGCATTTCTGGAAAATCAGGCTCAACTGTGGATGCTGCAGCCGAACTGTATTAGACTACTATTTTAAATATATTAGCGCTGAATTTTACTCAGGTTTATTAACATGATGACAAAAATATCTGTGTTACAGAAAAAAAAAAAAAAGAAACAAGGAAAAAAAGCCCCACCACTCAATTGGCTTGATGCATTTTCCTATAGTATCTCTTGCAGTCCATCTGCTGAAAGGTGAAGCCAAAATGTTTTAGAATTATGTTTTCATGGGGAATTCTCTGTTAATTAGTTATCTCTCTCTGCCATGTGTAGCAATGGATGAAATCAGCTACTGTAATTTCATGAAAGGCAATGTTGGACTGTTTGTTTGTATCAGCATAAACACTTTCTTACACACAGCACTCTAGTGGAACAGGAGTGGTCGAAATAACATTTTATTTCCATATAATGAGGACACACAGCTACTGCAGCATCGCAATATCTCATTTCCTTGTGCCTAAAATTGTGGTCTTAGACTAAATACAGCAGAAAAATCTTATGGACTCAGATTAATTTTTGCATACATTTTTTAATGCATTTTTGCAAAGTAGAGCTTAGCTTACTAAAGTTACTTACAGGATCTTTTTCTTTTTCTAGAAAAAATAGTCTTCTCAGCAGCTGTACTTAATAGGCCAAAGTTCCACATCTTCTAGTGTCATGAACTGCTGCTTGCAGTTCTTTTAATGAGGACACAGCACTACCATACTGTGGAAAAGTGGTTTTTTTAATTGCAAATGAAGTATTTCAACCTTTTTACCTTATAATACCACAGAATACCCTGTGTAGCTAAAGACTGGCTTGTTTCCAAGGAGTTTTATTGCAGAAGAAAAACATGCAATACCATTTTATACAATTTTCATGTTTGTAATTTTTTTTCTTGAAAATAATACCCTGGCCTTTGGTAGCAGGGCTTTCTAGCCACAGAGCCTGGTGTAAGTCCTTAAGTGTATGCTTAATTGCCTTCCTCTTTTACCATGGAGAACATGCAACAAGAAAGCAGGGGCAAGCTGCGGGTCAGGGGTCCATGTCTGCTGACAGCCAGTGATCTGCACTAACCACTGGGTGGATATCCACTGCTCTCTCCTCAAGTAAGATCCTCTCCTCCTATGCTCTGCTGCCATCACGGGAATGAGGAAAATGCACCATGGGCTGAGATTAGGCTGTTGCTGAAACTCTTATACTCAGCATAAGAGAATCAAGAGGATGAATCAAAAGACTTAACAAGTTAAAGAGATCTGCAAAAGTAACATTCTTGTATCTGTATTCAGCTTCTCTCCTAGGGAAAGGAGGAAATGAAGGCCTCATTAAACAACACGCTTTTAAAAAACTATAAATAATGAGGACATGAGAAATTCTTACTGCTGGTACTATGTTCAGGGGAAATAAATGGTAACTAAGACTGGTAACTTGGCCAACATACACTCCTAGGTCTACAGGTAAATAAATACATATGATGAGAGATACTTTATATCAGAACAGGAATCAACAGTATTATACTGAAAACAAGGGCTAATGGTGCACAGCATTATTTCCTCAACTAGTGATTACTTTCTTTGAAAACAAAATGTATTAGACTGTCAGAAAAGGGATCTAAATATACTATTTTCATTGTTTTCAAGATGTCTTTTGTACATGCTTTTACATATGGACTTGAGATGTAGATTAATTAAAAAAATCAGTTTAAACCAACTGGATAACTTTTCAATTAGTGTTTAAAGTTGTTAGGAAATGTGGAGAAAACAAAAATAAAATTAAGAGTAGGATATCTCCCCAAGTAGATGAGAAAATGCTGACATTGGCATCTGACTATGGTGGCATTTGCAATTACTATTTAACCTGTCCAAAGCCAGCAGCAAGGTCTACATGATGAAGAAAGTTTCTCAGGATTTCTCAGAGGATAATGATAAAACCCAGTGGGACAAAACATCCTGACTCAGCAATGGAGAATTCAGGAACACAGAGGAACACTGGACAGCAGGGTTTTTTTAAAAATAAAAATTTTAATATTTTAGGAGCCTTCTCCTTTCTGTATTTTTCTATAAGATACCTAATGTCCTGGTCTCTGGTATAAGTAATCTTTTACAAAGCCAAACTCACCGTGTCTGTAGCTATAAATTACAGAATTTTAAAAAAATGGCACAATGTATGTGAATGAAAAATGTAATTAGCTGATAATGTATGTGTGCAGAATGAGTGAGACAGACTTCACACAAAAGTCATGTTAATGATGGACTTCTGTGACACTCTGGGTGTCAAACAGTATTCAAGATACAGGAGATGTGCAACAAAAACTATAGTAACTGTATGATGTTTGTCCTCTCACAATTGTCCTTTTTCCTCTCTGTTCCTCCATTTCTGCCTGATTTCAACTCAGAGTTACCAGAAGACTCACAGCTGCTTTTTTCTGTTGTTGCTGGAGTGGTGGGGTTTTTTTGAGTCTGTCCAGCAAGACAGACTCAATATTGTGAGTCCCTGGATTTTAACCAGATGGGTAGCAATTAAATAAACCTTGCCTTGCTGTAATACATAAGTGCAGTAAAATGTGAGCAAGTGCAAATAATAAGCAGTTAAAAAAAAAAGTACAACCCTTGGTGTTTTTAAATGGCTAGACTTAAACTCTTTTCCATTTTTTTTTCCTTTCACTTGTTTTTACTGTATTTTGTATATGGTAAGAGCTGGAGCTCTAAAGCAATAAAAAGAAAATATGTTCCAATACTTCTCTAAATGTCAAGAAGAAACAAACTAAGGGCATAGACCAGATGTCTCGTCCATTGGCAATGTCCCCTGTGCACTGTCACTCTACAGTGACAGGGCTATGCTGTGCTTTTGGGGACTGACATACTGCTCCTGAAAAGCAAAGCTACATGAACCAGATGAATTTAAGCACTTGTACCAGTCACAGATTGTTCAGAGTTTTCTTTGAGTTTTTCACTAAACAGTTATCTGAGATCATATTGGTAGAACTTTTTAAAGAGCTATCCGGCTGAATGTCAGTAGTCTGTAAATATTCACTATGCTCACTATCTTGCATACCTATGATGGGTCTAACAATTTGCAGTGGGCTTATTTTGCTCTCTGATTAGGTGAACATGTAGGTGCTTCTTATGTGATTACTTCCATGTGCAAATTTAAAAAATTGTCTCCCTGCCACTTACCAGGCAACTGCAAATTTCTTTTCATGAAAAA
>NC_089680.1:32026339-32153839 GCF_037042795.1 Molothrus aeneus
ATCTTAAACTGATGACAATTCTCTCACTCCAGCCTATGGGTTTCGATACATCCACTGATCAGATTAATTAGTTTTTTGGTACTCTTTCTGGCATACCTGATTTTGAATATGGGGTACATCTTGGAGGCATCTTATCACACATCATTTCACATTTTATTTAAAATATAATACACTCAAGAATGTTTGGAATTCTGCTTAAATTCTGTGTTTTCACTGTGGTTCCGGGTTTTAATATTCACAAGATTATTTTGCCTCTCCAGTTTTCAAGTAGTTTTAGATTGTAATGTTATTCACTGTTTTTGTGCATGCTGTGGTGTTTATTTTATTTGGATTAAAAATAATTTTAACTCTGCATACAGACACAGTACTTCGAGACACAGAGGTGGATACTGGTCGCAGGCCTATGCATCCTCAGCTGGAAGGCTACAACTTACATGACTCTATGCAGCTTAGCCATCACACTATGTAAGTGAACAATTGGCACTGTAAGATTTTTCAGTTGGAAGCTGCCCATCTCCATCACTGATGTGGGCTCCAGCACAAAAACAAAATTTCAGAGGGAGGCAGAAAATGCAAGAATTGAAAGAGCCAGTAGAAAATGAGAAAGCCTAATAATAACAGAAAGGAAACCATGAAATTCTCTTCATCATTTTTATAATAAAATATAAACAAGCATATTGATCTGAAAACCTTAACATTTCTGTCTTTTGTAAATTGAGACAATTGCACTGTTTTGCATTAAAAGATGTTATCCGTCCAAAAGAGCAAGCATGGTCTTATGCAACTAATATCTGCTAAAACGTACCTGACTGCATTGGAAATGTTGCAGTAGATTGGTATAGCAGAGAATAATGAACCGCTGCACCCCATTGAAATGTAATTACACAGCACTCTTGTTCTTAAACCTATAAGGTGAAAGAAAGATGAATAGTGAAAGTAAAAATCACTGACCCTTCAAAGTTTAATTTACGTTATGCATTCCCTCGCCCTTCTGATAGGTTTTAGAAAGGTCATAATTTAGGGTATTTTGCAGTTGATAAATGATCTGTATGTTTGTGTTCACACGCACCGATTGATTTGTTATAGCCAAAATATTGTTTCTATAACAACCTGCAGGTCCTTAACTAGGCAAACAGCAGATGAACAGGAATCCAAGTGGGAGGCGAAGCGAAATCTGATCCTCCTCAGAGGATGGGGAGCAGGAGGAGGAGAAGGAAGAGGAGAAGGAGGAGGAGGAAGATAAGGAGGAAGAAAAAGAAGAAAGGGAAGAAGTGATTTTATGGGGACAGTAGAAGGTGTGGAAGTGAATGGGGTGGAGCAAGTTGCCTGGCTCTGTCCTTGCCCTTCTGTGCTCCTACTGATTTTCCTCCCCTGAGGCTCCTCTGCTCTCCAGGACCTTGTGTTAGCAGACAACGAAGTCTTTGCAACTCAGATTGCTCCAGCCGTGCAAAGGGCTGCTGGGGCAATTTTCCCGCCTTTCCAGCCTTGGATGAGGCTCCTGTTTCCGGGCCCAGTTGATGCATTATGCATCAGGGCTGCCGGCAACTGACAGCCCCTCAGCCAGCGTCTACTTGAAAAGCAATGGTGCTAATCAAAGTCGACACATTTGAATGTCCAGACACACACACAGAGAAATTTACTAATCAAAAAGTGTATTTCCTAGGGCTGTCTCCAGAGAAATCCGCAGGAAGAAATTGGAATAATTTATTAGCTTACAAGTTTTCGTTGACAGTTAGCCCAAGGCTATTTATCTCTGTAATAGAGAACGTCTCCAATGTGGCAAAATTGACCAAATCAAACAGCTTTGATCAGAAAATGAATCTGGCAAGGCTGTCTGTCTGTAGGTCCCAGGGGAAAGGTGGGAAACAAACAAAAAGATTTAACAAGTGGTCAATAGGAGAAAGAGAGAATTTGCAGCCTGGAAAGTCAGAAGCTTGCAAAAATCATCACACACAAACACTGAAATGAATTATGGGAGAAATAAATAATGTCTCACATCTTAACATTTAACATTGTACTTGTGCATAATTGGAGCTATGCAGGCAATGTGATTCTCACATTAAAGTGATGAAAAATAGCTGCAGGAAGTGGAAAATATTTTAACTTCTACTTAGAGGAAAACAAAATACAGAGAATTCCACATCGTTGCAAGAACACTGGTACCTTCACTGAAGTTTGCACTTAGTGCCCATTAGTAATACCTGCTTTGCCACAAAGACACAGGGTCCCACAGACCCAGTGTGTTGAAAGCCATCAGAAAAACAACACCAAGTTCTGTTTCAAGGAATTAGAAGGTGTTTCCGCTGTTCCACTGCAAAGTTCAGCCATTGATTTAACCATCTTACTGTTGAGGATTAAGACTTTTAAAATGAAAAATAATAAAATGTAAGAACTATTAGGGATAAAATTAAAACAAGTATAGAACTTTGATTTATGTAATAAACTAGACATGCCTTCTTTTGTAAAGAAAATTTTTACCTGTCAAAGATCATCCCAAAGCAGAGAATGCAGAGGAAAAGGTTCAGGATAGCAATTAGAAGCTTTTACATTGCCATAGTTCTATTTTTATATTACTTAGTACTCTCTGTTTTTAGTAATACATGTGAAATACCGGATAATAATGCCTATGAGTGAAAAACTTAATTATTTTTTGGAATTAAAGTGCTTAGTGATAATTAGATAGAGATGCCTCAGATGGCCATTTCATTATTATATTGTATTCTCAATGCCTCACAGAGAACAGACCAAAGGACTGTATGCTGTTTCCCTTTTTGTAGAGATTGCATTTCTTCCCTGGTAGGAAACGGATTTATTTATTCAGATTCTTGTGCTACTGGCTTTAAGCAGGAAAAGGCAGAGGTAATGTCTCTCTCTCCTAATAAATGTTTCAGATTATGTGAAAGAAACAAAAGTGCAAGCCATCTTAACTTAATAACAAAGGATCAGCAATTTTATTTTGCTTTTATTGGTGAATTGAATAAGCAACCTGCAAAGAGAAGCACTCAAACAAGTTGAGATTGAAAGCACTCCAGAAAGCAACCAGGCAGCCTAGTCAGATACCCAGCAGGAAACTGAAGGCGACAGGTTACCTTCTCACATCTTTCCAGGCCATTTTATGGGACTGTAAGTCCTCACACCTGATCTATATTGTTATATACACTTAGAGAAATCAGTAGGGAATAGTCTGGGAATTTATTTATTTATCACTGTTTGAGGTGATAAATTTATCAATTTGAGGAGAAGAGAAAGGCTGGCCTTTTGAATGTTGTTCATCAAATTCAATTTTGAACGGTTTTGTATTTTTACATGAAATTTTCAATACAAGCTGTTTTTGTACTTGGAAAAATTGATAGTTTGAAGATGATTGGCACTGTATACGGTATATTTTGGTATCCCTGGGCTGGACCATGAACCCCTTCATTATTTCTTAGATGCTTGTGAGGCAAGGAGGACTTTTGCCTTTTAAGAAATTGGAAGTATCTTATATTTGCATTGTAGTATGTTTATATAACAGACTAAAACAACATAAAAATCGATTGATTATAGTTTCTACGTAATAGATAAATGTTCAGCATTTTCATGGCCTGGAAATTTAAGAGGCAGAATGGTCTGAGTAATAAAGCCAAAAAACTCATGTTTCCAATTCTTCCTCTTTCACTGGTTTACTGTTTTGCGGTTTACTGTTTTGTAGAACCCAAGAAACATGAATACTTCAGCTGCTGAATTTTCACCATTATGTCTGCAGTCAATATGCTCTTAAACACTTAGCTTCTCCTGTGAGATTTAGTGCTCTATCTCAAGGTGTTATCCCTGAATTTGCAAATATTTTTAAAAGTTTTCCCTTTGCAAGTCTTTGTGTGAATTTTCCATTTTGTAAAACAGAGCCATATACTTTACTCTTTCTTTAAAAGGCTATGAGTACTATACATAAGACATATAATATGGGCCTTCACTCAGCTTTACCTAGAAAACAAGAGTTTTTCCACTGGATTTTTTCAGAGTTTAAATCAAGGCCTATAAGTGCTAAGCTTTATTTTAGAAGCTGCATTCAAGATGGTGGAGGTGTTCTCTATATATACCTGGTAGGATGGATCCTAATAAAAGACTGGGATGAGGCTTATTTGATGAACTGCAGATATCTGCCTCTGCTGTGGAGAAACAGGCACATTTTAGGTTTGAGTCATTGTAAAGCAACAGTCTAAAAGAAGTTGGATGAATTGTAAAACAACCTGTGTTAACCAGCAGAGGTATAGCTAATCAAGGACTAGATCTAGAAAGTTAAACAAGTCCAACTGAGTGGAAGTTACTTATCATGGGACCAGTACAGAGCCTGCTGATGATCACTGTATTTGCTTCCATTTGCTTCCAGCAAATAGTTAATGTAAGACTAGTTAGAATGGGATCACATCTTTAATGGTCCAGTAGACAGGAAAGAAGACAGAAAGGTCTTGTCTAGAAGCCTCTTTGTGGCAGCCCAGAAAATCACCCTGGAGATGATCTTGGGCTTACCTGATGACAAAACTGGAGGCTGAAGGGTTATTGCTCTGTAGAGCTTCCTGATTCCTGATCTGTGGAAGAAGGGAGGAAGACTTACATCTCCTCTATCTGGGATCCAGTGATAGGATGTGTGGAAATGTTCAAAACTGCACCAGGGGAGGTTCACACTGGACATCAGGAAGCATTTCTTTACTAATAGATGGTCAAACTTGGGAATAGAGAAGTGATGATACCCCAAGCCTGTTGCTGTTCAAGAGGCATTTAGACAATGCCATTAGTAACATGATTTAACTTTTTGTCAGCCCTAAAGTGGCCAGGGCTTTAGGCTAGACTAGACTAGATGATTGATGCAGATCACTTCAAAATGCAAAAATATTTTCTATTCTATTCTATTCTATTCTATTCTATTCTATTCTATTCTATTCTATTCTATTCTATTCTATTCTGTATACTGATACCTAAAATCATAAAGCAGCAAGACTTTTGTAGGACTTTCAGTTTAATTTCTGAATGCAATTCAAGAAGCTAAAGATAACCTTTGGAATCCTGGATGATATGATGGTCTACTTGAGGAATGATGTGATAATGTGATCCTTAAACCTTCAGATAACAAGTCTTCACTTTTTTGCCCCTCCTTCTTTTTTTCTGAATAAATATCATCACTGACCTCCCATAAATTCCTTTAAAAAATTGCTGAAAGGCATTGCACTGAAGAAGAGAGAAAATGAAGAAAAAATATATGCAAAATGAAAACCCAAACCAATCAACCAAACCAACCAAACAAGCAAAAAAGCATTTCAGTCATGTTTAAAATGATACTAATAATTGGCACAGTACAAAAGCCTGCAAGAAGTAGAATATTTGTCCTCTGCCACTGCTGGCAACTCTCTCCAATCCAAAACTTACCCAACACTTTCATCTGTGCTTCTCTGATGGAAGTGACTTGGCCAGGACAGTACCATAATCTTCAACATTTTTAACCTGCAGAAATTGACTATGTTTTCTTTCTTGTCAGAACAGCAATGCACATTGTCAGATGTTGCCCCTTGCCTCCTATTTATGTTGACATGAACTGTACTATTGCTTTTTTTAATTCTCCCCTGCACTGAAAGGATGGGAAAATTGTCTATGGATGGAAGCATCTTCTTCCTCAAGTTGATTTTTCTTTTTAACCTGCCTGTTTAGAGCTTGGTGTTCCCTTTATTTTGCAAATTAATGTTTTCTTGGCAATGTAGTATTTAGATTTCTTTTATTAATATTATGCTTCCCACTCCCTACCCCAAAGACAGAGGTGAAGCACACTAGTCTTCATCAGGATGTCCTTAGTAGTGCTGTGTCTCAGGCTCTGGTGCACGCCAGAAAGGAACTACGAAAACTTGAGCAGAGCAAGGCTGGATGATATTGGAATGGGTGGATGTTCTGTGACTAGTAGGGCCATGCATGGCTTTCATCTCATTTTTGTTTTAATTTAGTTTGCTTTGTTATGTTATTTTATTGAAGCTGTTTCTTGACAGGGCTTAGTTTTTGCTAGTTTTGAAAAACTATCAGTTTCTCTCATTGTGATTTTAAAAGGAAATATTATCAAGAGAAATTGTAAGTTATGGCAAATGTCTTAATTTATATTTTGATCTAAATCATCTGGTATTGACAGACTTTTAATAGACCATGGTCCCATATTGTTCTAAAACAATAATGCAGTTCTGAAAAAAAGCAACCTTAAAAATCTAACTCATAGCAATTTCGTGATTTCTAACAAGGGACATTCAAACAGACTTCAGTCAAGTCTGCTGTGATCAATAATCTATCCCAAGTTATGAGGTTAGGGGTATTCCATATGTCTAAATTAAATTACCAGTGACCTCAAAGAACCAAATTATTCTAGGTCTGGGTCACCAACCAGATCCTGGTAGAGCAGAGAAAGTCATAGTGCTTCTCAGGTGACTCATAATGGCTGATGTCTGTTCTGCAACCTCTCAGAGTTGCAGAGGTTGCAGAACAGACACCCTTTGCCTTTATCAGCCACTGTCCTCTATCAGATCATGTGGTAAGGCCATATTGTCTTAATGTGTTCAGCATATTCACAGAGAAAACATGCCTGTAACAGGTTTTGATGTGGTTTTTCATGTAAGTCATCCCGTGATACTGTGGTAGCCAAGGGATTTTTGAGGAATAAGTCTTAATGTGGCTTGTACCTCATGACTGACTTATGGCAGAGTTTATGGATATGTAGGACTCTGGAAATGTCTTCTTTCTTGCCAAGGTCTGAGCTTCTTTCCCCATGGAATACCTCTTTCTGACTTACAACTTTTCATAGTGTCCAGCTCACCCTGGCATGACCTAAGCAGGGATGCCAAATGTTATTTTTAATGTCAAGCTGTGGTCTGTGAATCCCAGCTGAAGGTCCTTGAGATAAAATTTCCTTCTCTTCACCAAGAGAGCATTGGTCTAATTGGCTTTTGGGTGTGATACAAAACACAGATCCTGTACAGGCTCTTATTCTTCACTTCTTATTCTTCAGAAGGGCACGGTAGGGAACAAATTAGGGCAAATCCATTTTGAAAGCAGTGGCAGAGCCAGTCCCAAATAGACACATCATGGGGACAAGGGGCAGTGAGGCAGCCACAAGCATGCAGGGCTAGGCAGACTTTGAACACACACATAAATCTAAATGCCCAGACTTACTGGGAGGGCTTTTTACTCACTGGTCTTGTAGGAAGGCCATGCAAACACAGCAAAACTCACTGCCTACTCCTACAGTGGCATTTTACAGGAAGATGTTGAAGGCAGTTGCCTCTGTCATCTTTGACCCACCATGGATTGCCATCACCTCTGAGGCACGGAGTGCAGAGAGATTTTGTAGGAATACAAACAGGTATAATAGACAGAGATGCAAGACCAGATGCTTTCTGAGTGGGCACCTCTCTCTACATGTTTGCTTCCATGGCATGCATTATCAGAAGGAAAATTAATTTATTTGGCTCAATTTTGCATTTTGTGTTATTTGTTCATATTTGTTTCCATCTTTCATGCCACTAATGTATTTCCACTTCATTAGCAAATGCTCAGCCCTTCATAGGTATTAATGTTACATGAATTTTTTTCTTGGTAGTTTTAGTCAGCTTCCAGAGCCATTGTTCCAGGAGACATGCCAGGTTTACAAACATGGTTTATATTGGTATTTTCTACATATAGACCAAACCAGAAATGTTTGAGAAAAAGCCTTTTTTTATAATAAGGAAAGAGGGATTCTGCCCCATCCTATTTTAAAATAAAATTTAATGTGTATTATTTTTGCATGAGCAAGATTTCTTCTTTGAGGTTTGTCATGTACTTCTGGCAGCAGATACTTTCCTGGCAGCTTCTTTCTCAGACCTTTGATCATTATCCTCCAATGTCACCCAGCTCACTATCACCACAGGCAGGAAATCACTCATGAATCATGACTTCTGTGCATCTCTAGGACCTCAGATCTCCTCTGACCTTAAGCACTCTCTTCAATGCCATTAAATAAATTAAATGTTTAAATTACCTATATTAGCTTTAATTGTATAATTATAGAGTCAACGAGAAATAAATCTGTAAAGGGGAAAGTCTAATCACACAAAAGACTTGCCCTCACTTCGAAGTGGATGAACATGTCAGTGGAAATGATAGAGGCCTCTGTAGGAAATCAGCTTATGTCAAGGTTTCATCTGCTATAATCATACGATATAAACAATACCAGATTTTTTAGTTGAGGGCATATGTCCTCATGTAATTTCAAGTTTTTATTAATTTATCATTTATCATTATGTCCTATCCAGGACAAAACAGCAGCTTTTATGCACTGGGATGAGGATGTAGTGAAAGCCTTCCTCTAAGACACACACAGATTCCAGGCAGAGGTCAGGGGATGAGAACAACAAATACAAATTCTAGCACTAGTAAAAATATCTTAAAATAGATCTGAATTGTTTCAACATGAAGAGTGGAATGAGAAGTTTAATTTAATGTAATTAAAATTAAGTGAGTTTGATGAACTTAGATTTAAGTTAAACTATGGTCTTTCGCAATGTTGATAGTAGTCTCCCATATCTCCATCTACCTATAAACTGTCCCCACGAACAAAGGTGTGGGAAGATGAGTCTCCAGACACATATTGCCTAGGGATTAAGTTATAGGAGATTCAGTGTGGCCTCAAGACTAGATCTGATTATATCCCTTTGTATAGGGTTCTAGGTGCAGGCACATCCCAGGGAGTGATGGGAGTGATAGGGAAATTGCGCATCAGCAAAGGAAACTTGCAGGAGTTACCAGGAGCTCAGTCCTTCACCTTTTTAATTTCCTTCTGCAGTTCAAGACCACCTTGCAGCATAGATAGGAGCTGTTGGAGCCCTAGTCAGGCTGCAGAGCAGAGGACCAAGTGGATGAGAATGATGTGTCTTGTGAGCTGGCAGCAATACCTCTGTATTTTCCAAATAGTATTTGTCTTCAGTTTTCTTCTATTACACTGGGGACTGACTGCAGCTGGCCTCCATGTCTGAGTGGTTAATAAAGTTGATTTACACTGTTTATTTCTGTCAGGAGTCCATCAAGCATACTTTATTTTGCCTCTGGTAAGTCCCCAATTTGTTACTCTATAGTCTGCTTCCCCAGACACATCGATTCCATAAAAAGAAAAACATCATTACAACATATTGCCAAACCAGTCATTCACAAAGGAAAGAAGTGCATTTATTCTTAGCACCTACTAGCAGTTAACTCTGTTTATGCTGGCATTACCTTTTCATTGGTAAAAGATACGTGAAAAATGTGTGTAAAGTGCAACTCCTGCTGATTACAGTGACTTTGAGTTAAAAGTTGGTGTGTGGGGTGCTGTAGCTCGGTTTGCCAATGGTTTAAAATAAAAATTATGTTAGGGAGGTAAAAAGACTTCCTTCTCTTCTTTATGAAGTCTTTTCACCTTTAGGTAAAATTTCTCTTGGAAGGGTCTATTTTTCTCTGTTAGCTCTGCTGCAGATTTTTGCTGGTGGTTCCTTCTACTGCTGTGCTCTCACCCTCCAGGAAGAGTGGGACAAACATCTCCCACAGAGAAAGAGCAGAGAAGAGTTACCTCTGTCACCTGCAAAGCTGGGAATTACAATAGCCAAGACATCCTGTAGCAACAGGGGAGAACAAACTCTGTCATCTCCCCACACCCAGAAGCTCCTGGGAATTAGGATCAGAGTTTTATAAAGACAAACTGTCATTGCATCATACATACTGAAAAACAAATTGCAGGGAAGCTAGACTATAAATTGATTCTCATTGATTAAATTCTCATCTCAGTGTGCTGGAAGAGTGTGGAAGATCCAAAGGATCCTGTTGCATGACAGGTCTACATAAATCCAAGGATTTATGTCAGTGCTTTATGGAGCACCTTGGGAGTATCCAGTTTTTGTCTCTCTTTGAATATAAAACTGTGGTTGATTTTCAAAGAAAATATTAGTTAAAACTTCATTTAAGACTCAGAATCAGTAGGGTATGTCATTAATCTCACAAAGTCTCCCCAATGTCCAGAGCCATGTTTTTGGCAAATAAGATTATAAATGGAATAAGGAGTTATTTAAAAAAAAAAAGTTAACTTAGCTCTCAGAAAATTAGATTTGTTCAGATAATTTAAATTACCTATATGCAAGAATTCACTAAATGTTTGAGATACTGCGAGGGCATAGAGGACAGCTCACCAAAACAATCCCTTTCCACTTACATTTCACTGCCATGTCCAGGCATGGCCAGACAACCAGAACAAAACATACACGTATCTGAAGCCTGCAATAAAGAATGCCTAAGAGACCTCCAGGTGAGCTCTGATGTAAATCAGATGAACACAACACCTCAAAGCTCTACTACTATAGACACAGGGGAATACAGCCTTCAGGAGACAGAGCAAAGTTGTGCCTTCACACAATGTTTCACGCTGAGCATGGCGTTAATCCTCATGAAGTCCCTTGGCTCAAACACAGCAAGGTTAAGGTGAAAATGCAAGCTGTGTTTATTCACACCAAAGTTGTATTTGTTGCAATTTTTTCTGAGGATAGCTTGCTACCTTCTGAGGGAGGTGGAACATACTGATAGGTATCAATACCAGCAGGATTTTGTCAGAGCTCCATCCTGTGCTTTCCCCTGTCCACATGATGATGGGTACTTTCTATCCATCCTCATATTGCACTGTGCAATTCTCTTGTGCTAACAAATAATGGAGGAGTTGATGCTGCTAATGGAGGAGTTGATGTCCCACCATACTGATCAACGTTGTATAGCTCTGTTTTGTTGTCCACAGTAGAATGAATTTGTTATCTAGACTGCATGTTTCCTAAAGACTCCATGCTTTTGCTTTTGTACAAGCTTCTTGCACAATGGAGTCCTGGGCTGTTTTTTTATTTCAGGTGCTGTGTTATTACAAGAAGTGCAGATATTCCCTTATTACAAAGAATGAATAGTAAGAGCAGTGGATACATTCAAAGAAAAATACCTGAAAGTAAAATGAAAATTGTATTGTAAAAAGCTGAAGGAGCAGATACTAACATGGTGGGATTGACTAAATGTAACCAATAGGGGATGATTAGATTGTATTTTTAGCAAGGCATATTTGCCATGAATGTTTTGAGGATAGTTTACTACCTTTGTGGAGGATGGAAAAAAATTATACATATCAATACTAGCAAGACTTTGTGAAAAAAAGGCTTACTTTATTTTTCATGGGAAAAATGCTGATTTTACTGTAAGTAAAAAAAAAAACAGAACCCAGATTGCTTGAACATTTAAGGTTTTAAAAAGACACAGGATAAAGACAGCAATGCTGTCATCAATCTCTCACAGATTCAAAGGTTCTGGAATTTACTAGAATCTAGGTTCTTCAAGAAAATGGCAGTCCCAAATGAACTATGGGTACTTGCTTATCTTAAAAAAAAGCAAGTTAGACTTGGATGAGTTACAACAGCATTTTGTCTAAAACAATCAGCTAAGTACCAGTTACTCACAGTCAGAAAATCCATGGATATTTTTCACTCATTTCTGTGTCTGGTGGTGGTGAAACAATTAGTGAAGGCACAGGTTGCTCTTGTTCTGGAAAAAAATTACATAATGCATTAATTTTGTTCTGTTTTGTGTGACAAAGAGCATCCTTTATTGTGTATTGTGTTTTTGTGGTTTGAGCTATGTTGCAAGTAGAACTTTTTGCAGTCTTGGAAGGTTCAGTTAAGTATGAAGTGAAAGTAACTTTAGAACACCTCTAACTTGAATGATTGTTTTTTAACTGATCACCAAAGGACTTCTTGGTGCTGGAAGCTTCACAGAAGGTAGATTCTCCAACTCAAATTGGCTTTTCCTAAATTAGTTTAGCAATGAATTAGACTCAAATAAGAAGACCCTTGTTGCTTCGGGAAGAGAGTTCTGTGAACAGGAAAAGGATGGAGAAAAGGGATTTCCACAGACAAGCAATAGATGATCACTTAAGGCAACAAAGCTGAAGGGCAGAATATGATGAATGAGTGTCCATGAGTGAAATACGAAGAGAGGGGGAGAATGAGACGGTCTTTTGAGGAGAGTAAACCAAATTTATGATGTGCACATATCAAAACTCCACTAAGAAAACCACCTTGATTTCCCTCTTTTTAATTTTTCTAAGCTGCTCAACATGGTATATTGCCACTTTCAAATCCATGAAAATTTGGGCAACTGACAAAAATATGCAGGAAGATTTTTGTAAGACCCAGTGCTACTTCTGGCTAATAGCTGCTCTGCAGAAGTCCACCATTCAACCAATCCAAAATTCAAACCTGTCTCCAAAAGGCCACTTTAGCATTACAAAATGGGAGACCTGAATAGGTTATGACTTCTAAAATTTTGTCATCTATGCACATAGAGCAGTGCAGAAAAATGCTTACATGAAGTTTTGTATCTAATGAATATTCTCAAAAAACATGGAGGGAGAAGTAGAAATTATGAATCATTTTAGATAAATCAATTTTGGAGTTCTCAAAGAAAGAGAGCTTAAAAAGAGATGATGTTGAAAAGAAATGCTGTCACTCATGTTCTCTGTACAAATTTTCAGGAAGATTTGAGAATCAGATGCTGGGAACCTGAATTTTGGAACACTTACAATGTGTATCTACTTCTGAAAATCTGGGCCCAAGTGTTTTCTTAAAAGTGAATTATCTTCACCAATACAAGAAGTACTTGGTGTTTTAGTAATTTTATGAAACACTATTGACAAAGCCACAGTATTCTAAGTGGTGACTGCAGTTTTTGGCCTTGTGGAGGAGCAAATCTTCTTACTCCCAACCCAAATATTTAATAATATGGAAGAAAATTTTTCTTCGCCTTCCCCAGGACCTCTCTGCCTTATAGTACTCAAATGTCTAGGCTATTTTTTCAGCAATATTTAATTTTTTTAAAGAATGGACCTTTCTGCAAATTGAAAAAAGGAAGAATAATTTGCCCTTGTGCTAAGACATTCTGCAGGATTGTACCACATCCTATCCACATGGTATAGGCTCCAAGGCAGTGATGTGATGTGATCATCCCTGTGTTGAGAGATAATAATGAGAGATAAACCACCTCTTCCTGTGTTGAGCCTTCATTAGAGGCTTCATCCAAGTTTCAAGGAGAAGTAACTCTAACTTCACTCTTTCTTTGTTGAGATAAATGTGGACAGTAGTATTTCTCCACTTACTACTAACTTGCATCATACAAGAGATAAAATGCTACTTTATCAGTCTAGACTTTTGGACATAAAGACAGACACACAAATCTACATGAAAACCATCACCACTGATCAACAGGAAACAAATTCTCTGTGGTTTATTTGTGCCTTCTGCAGTAATATCAGACTGACACATGCAAATATATAATTTTTAAAGATGGACAAGTGAGAACAACAGCCTGTGTCTAGCAAACATTGGTCAATAATCACCACTGGTCAAACTTCTGCAGGCTTTATCACAGGTTTTTGCAAAATTTCCTTCATCTTTTTGCAGGAACGCAAGATCTGTGCTGCACTGGTAGTCCCACAGTCCATCAGTTCAAAGCACAAGGAAACAAATGGTGTAAGACTCAGACAGATTAAACCAGAAAGCCAAATGTGAAAGTAGGGACATTTCTGAAGTTCACTTATCTTACTCAATACATTTTGTTTTGGAGCAGTAACCTGTATGCCGTTGCTAGGGGAAATGTACAGCTGAATGAGTAGGGGGTTTTGTATGCATACTACTTATCTGTTTTATTAACTTATTACTTTTCTTCATCTGGTTTGTCTTTCAAAATTGTTTGACTTACTCTTTTACAAGAAAGATGACAATAAATCTATGTGGTTCACGGATTGAAAGTAAGAATTAAAGACAACATTATGATTTTCATTGCACAGATTGTCCTGTATACTCTCTGAGAGATATTTGGTTTAAATTAGGACAATAGACCTGTCTTTGAAGAACAACAGTGAGAAGGGAAGTGTCCTTAATTTAGGAGAAATTTTATTTTAAAAAATAAGGAGGAAATATAAATTCAAAGAAAAATATTAAGCATAAAATCAAGTTGATTTTGATTGATTTTGGTTGACAAGTTGATTTCAACATGGCAAGAAGACATGTTGAAATAAGAAGTTGCCAATAGTTGAAACACTACTGTCTGGATTTGATAACTATTGAGATATGAGGAAACCTCTTTGTGCTACAGAGCCAGAAAGTAGACCACCTGATTCCTCCTGAAGCTAGTATCTAAACATTTAGGAACATGTATCAAGGCTCTGTGAAAATATAATATATAATATAATCAGATAATGGAACGGATTTAGGAGGTTTTGGCAAAAACATTGTTCATTAATATTATTGATGTACACCGGAAGACATCTGATATGAGGTTCATAATTGAAATGTTATGAACACTTCAGCATATGGATCCTTCACATTCACTTAATTGTCAGTTTAGTAATAATTTTATGTAATGAGGAATTATTAATAATACGTGAAATACTAAATTCACGTAATCACCAAAAAAGATAATATGACATCCACTGTGCAAAGGATATTATAATTCCAGGTGTACTTGTTATATGTTAAACAAATAATATAACTGGTCAAATTCATCTTTCAAAACTATTGACTCTATAAAGTAGTACTAATTTTTTTTTATAATTGTCTGTAAAGGTAAGACTATTAATCAGATACTCTTTTTTCCCCTCATCCTTAATATTCCTTACTAACATCCAGTTATGACAAAAAAAATTGACAAATGATCATTAACAAACTGCCTTACAGTTTTGTGGTGCAAATCCTGCTGTGAAATAAATCCCTGTATGCTGATTTTTTGATTATGTAGGCAGATGCCAACACCCTGTTCAGACAGGTGAGAAAAAGGGACCAAATTTGTCTCTTTTTCTGTTGCAGTTTAATCATTGTGGAGGACTATGACAGTGGGACAAGAGATCTTTTATCTCCAGCACACCAATAAAAATCTTCCCTAAGTTTGCAATTACTGAAAGTCAATAGCCTATTGGTATGAGAAATGTACTCTTTGAGGACAAATGTCCACAACACAGTTATCACCTCTATTGCCACACAGAACAGATTGAGCAGGCATGGAGAATGTCAGGCACCTCCCCAGGTAATCCTCGTCACGGCAGGATCGGCGCACACTGATGTGGGACCAGTGAAGTGTGCAAGGCCGCTCATTCTCTGGGAGCCCTGTCTAGTCTATGACTTCATTTTCCTGAGTCATTATTCTGACACATCTCATGGGCAACATCTTCAGTGAGAGAAAAGAGACAATATGAGTTTTACTTAAACTGGTATAAATCAAGAGAAACCCTACTGAAGCCAATGACTTTCCACACAAAATCATAAAAGCAAGAGGTAAACCGAAGCTACTAATGAACAACAAAATAGAAAGAAAAGTCTTCAATTTCAGTTTACTTCACTTCAGTTTTAAGTGCAAGAAAACGAATTGAAGTTCTCTTGTTCACCTGATCTGGGAGTGGGAATTGTGATACTTAAACTTTGATGCATAAAATTCATCGTGTGCATTTATCCAACTAAAAAAAAAAAATTAGTAAACCAGAATTACTACATATGCCTTTGGCTCTTCTGCCTCTTTGTCATAAAGCTTGTATCAGTGATAAACTCTGGTTTAAATTGAAAGGATGAAGATTTGTATATTTACTGGAAGAAGGCATTTAACAAATGTCATTTAAAGAAACTAGATGACAAACATGAAAATGTAAATTAAAGGTCAATTCTATTTCAATTTTAGGTGGACACTGCTTTCAAAAGTTAAGAAGCTTTGGATAAAGGAGATCTCCCTCTGTGCCTAAGGAATGCTCCATTTCAGATTTTACTCTGACCAATCAGTCTTCACAGGGAAACAGTTGTATGCAGAAAGATTCAGGACTGGAATTTATTCATTATTTCATGCTCCCTTGAACAATTTTTAAATAAAATCTTGCAATAATATATGAGTTTCGGTACGTCCAATGCCTTGTAATATACTGAATTATGGGATCTGAGCAGTTTCTTTCTGATTTTCTCCTTGGAAGAATCTATATAGAAATAGTGTAAACTATATTCAACAGCAAATACAACACAGCCCTTAGAGAGATCATGCATATATGTTTCATAAGACAGATCAAATAAATTACTTGTACATCTGTCTATAACAAAGCAAGATTTTTTCAGGCTATGTAAAAAGTCTGTGCTGTTTGCACGATATAATTTCAATTCTAGTGCATATGATATGATTTGATGAATTGCAACAATTACCATGTGCATTGTACTCTTCCCTTCTTGTTTTCACATTTGCAGATTTTTCTCTGTGAGGCTTACTAATGGTTTGTGTTTTAACCAATTTAATACCTCTTTTCTTAAAGCATTTAGAAACATTTGTTTATATAAAGAAATTGCTGCTGAACAGGAAAAAGGGATCTATTTTAATATTTTAGAAATCAGCAAAATAGTATTGCAGAAAAACAAAGCATTACATATTGTAAGAAATGATACAATGGAGTATCTTATTTAATATAAAATGTATTAAGCAATGGCAATCATTTTAGGCAAATGTTTATTTTTTGTTTGATCGCTAAGCAAGAGAGAGTTTAATTCATCTTCATTTTTGCATTTTTAAGTCTACATAATTAGTTCACACTCGAGAATGAAGCTGAATGTTAATAATTTTCCTTTGTGCATTGTGAAAGTGAAAGGCTCTCTTTCTCTATTTCTCTCTCTCTCTTTTTTGTTTGTTTGTTTGTTTTTGTTTTGCTTCTGCTTCTGGCTTTGTGTATAGTACAGGAAGCATGATGTCCAAGAAGATATCTTGTCATCTACAACAAAAGTACCAGGAGGAGATGGTGATAATGTTCCTCTTCCCCTCATGAAAGAAGAGAGGAAGACTCAGAAAGGGAGTGAAAGTATAAAGGGAAGCAGTCAAATTAGAAAGAGAGAATTCAGAAAATTCATTTTCCGATGTGGTTTGATTCCTGGTGGACTAGAATTACAATTAATATTACTTATTTTGTGACATTCTTTTCCTATCTAAATTCTCTGTCTTTAGCTGTCAGATTTGTATTCTAATTGAAATCAGAGGAGGATACTCTTTCTTATATTAAATAGTCACTTGAACTCTTAGGAGTAGCATTGAAATAAAACATCAAGCCCTACCAATTTATGAAACCACAACCCAGCAAATTTCCTGCCAATTTTTAAAATCTTAAATACAATTCTGTAGAATATAGTAAATAGAGTGCATAAGGTAAAAAAAAAGAGGTGCATTGAAAACATAGTTAAATGCTGTACATTTAACCCAGATCATCAAGGAAAAAATTTCTAAGATGACTCAAGTGGGACAGTAGGCACAATTTTCTAAAAGGGTAACCTGTAACAAGTATAGCATACTGTACATGATACATATACAGTAGCAAGAATTAGTGATCCAGTCCTGAGGTTACCCAGCAATCTCAAATGTTGTTTAAGTTCATGGAAACCCTCGGTGCTTGAACCTCTATGAAGCATTCCCTAGAAAACAAGCTAAGAATTTAATCTCATAAGAAACCAGAAACAATGGATATTGGCCTTACAGAAATTACAATATCACTGTGAGGTTTTTTACATTAGAGGTGGTGAACATTTGCTGAAAATTATCTGCAGATACTAAATTTATTTCTCTTTGTAAGCTGTCCACAAAGAGATAGTAACGGTAAAATTTTTCAGCATTACTTCTTATTCAAAATTAGTCACACACTTCTCCAGTGAATTTTCTCTTCAAAATCTGCTATTGGTGAATATTTGAGCTAGCATTCACTTTTTCATGAGTTATTCATACTAATAAAGCTTGAGCACTCAAGTGTTCCTGGAAAGCAAACGTGAAAGCATTGCAAACATGGTCTAATTGAAATCCACTTTCCACTTTGAGCAAATATTCGCAGAACATTTTTCCTACTATTTACTTCGCTTTAGTTGACATTATGGGCTAAAATCTCACTGATGTGCACTAAAGAAACACGTCAGAGCAGAACCCTCTTCAATAATGCAGGCGCAATATTCCTGGAAGAGGCAGGTCTCTTGAACAGGCATAGCATGATTTAACCTGCTCTGTATTCTCATTTCATTCAGTGGACAGCCTTAAAGGAGACTGTTCAACAGCTAAGCGAACTCTGTTGTTTCAACCACATATCAAAATGTAAGAACCCATGTTATACTTCTCTCTAAGCTCCCTCTCAGTATTAATCAATAAAGTTATTAATCTAGCTTCTTTAATAATTACCAGTGATCAACTTATTGCTGGTGTTAAGATAAGCTTCTTCAGAACACATATTTGTTGCTGACATGAGAGGACACAATACAAGGAATGACCATTGGTGTAGCTTGTTTCACATGATAGATAGACATGATAGCTTGTTCTACGTGACAGATAGATAGATAGATAGACAGATAGATAGACAGATAGATAGATATATAGATAGACAGATAGATAGATAGATAGATAGATAGATAGATAGATAGATAGATAGATAGATAGATAGATAGATGGATAGATAGATAGATAGATGGATGAAGCTATTCCCCCTGAAACATCTTGCTTTATGGAAATACCCAAAAATCTTCAGCCCAATTCACCAACCTCCTGTACAGACAGGTTTCAATGCATTAGGAACCTCATCCTTTCTAGGAACATGATGAGTTCTGTAGAGCAACAGGAGCCTCCAGAGGGCCATTCTGATCTTGGCTGACCAGAACTACTTTCTGGATGTGCCCCTATTTCCCCATCAGGGAGAAGGAGACCATACAGAGACATAATGCCCAGGGGATGTACCTCAGAAAAGTGTTGGGGCTGGGGAGAAAAATTCAGATCCTACTGTCTTCAGATTCAGTATGTAAGAATGTCCACAGTCCTACTATCAACCTCCTTGTAAAATTATCTTCTTTGTATCCTCCTTGAGAGGTACTAGTCTAGTGAGAATCACTCATTCATGCTAGCAATCCCCTGCTACTTTGATTGCCTTTTAAGCTCATCTTTTATTTACTCATTCATTACAGACCGTTAAGTGAAGCACTGAAAGGGATAGGAGATACCACATCTCCCACAGAACTCTCAGAGGAAGAAAGCTTCAGGAAAGTTTGTTACAAGCTGTGTTTATATTTCTCACTGTGAAGGCTGCATTGCTAAGTCACAAAGCCCATTGACAGTTTTTGGGGGATTTTGTTGTAAACCTAATGAATACCATCTTCCCATAGCTTTGTGCAAGGCCTCTCTGGGTCACAGCTCAGCCATTTAGATAAGCATCCTTATGTCTCCCCAGATTTTTACTACACAAAAGTTGAAGCCACTGGCTGATAGGAAACAAATAAAAACTAATTTCCCCACAATCTTTGACATAATACACAACCTTACCATACAAACCAGGTAATATTTGTAACATATCCAATTCACCCTTATGGTTGTAGCTACCAAAACTTTTTTATTGGTACATATATCCTGTCAGTCCAACTATATCCACTGACTACATGCAGATAATAAAAATATCTCTACTTCAATAGTTCTTCTTAAAATATGATGTATCTCATTGCAATAAATTTCCTTCAACAAGGATGCAATATGCGAAGTCTGCTCTCTCCCAAGGTGTTTTTTTTTTCCTTTTGGGTTCTAAGTACTTAGTAATTAAAAAATAGTTTCTTACATACTAAATAGTGTCACCCAGTCATTTTCATATGGTTAAATAGAGCACTATAGCTTGGATTTTATGTCCAATGGCCACACCATGAGAATACAATTCATTCACTAATTAAATGCCCACTACCTCCATCACTAGTGCCTGCCAACTCCAAATTTATATTGCAAAGAACTTTCATTTTATATGATGCATAAAAAAGAAGAAAAAGAAAGGGGGAGAAAAGACCAAGACTATTAATATGTAAAAAATTTCCTCTTTAAGGTCAGGAGCACCTCAAAAAGAGTCACTAGAAATGGAAAGGAGACTCTTAGATTCATAACAATGTTATAATTATATAAATAGTTCTGACTTTTTCTATGTATTACAAATAGCTAGTTGACAAGCTTTTGTTGCTACTCTGTAACTACTGGTTTATTGCCCTATTGGATGGGGGCAGAAAGGCATGTCAGTTTTATGTAGCTTATTGTCAAAGTTCATAAAGCTAGATTAGGATGAGTTCTTGTTATGCTTCCTCCTCCCTTGCAGCAGAACTACCTACTATTTTTAGTGGACATAAGTGTGAAAATTAGTATGAGTATTTATTTTAAGGCTGGTTCAGTTTCAGCTTCCCTTCATCTCAACTATATCTACATATTCATACACCTTATTTAGTTACCTTTTTTTAGAGGTTATTTTTATATTTTTAATTGTTAGGTAGACTTAGGCTATGTAACAATGGATAACTGTGCAATACATTAAATACTTACGGGTATATTGTGCCTTCTGTTATAATATAAAATCCATCTATTCTGGTTGATGGGTTTTAACCTCACACAGAATACTTTAAACTCCATTTGGACTTGTGCCTACAATCACCTTAGCAAAGTCTCTTAAGTAACTGCGCACAGCCTAATTAGTATGCATTATCAATTAACAAACTTAATAGCCGGCAGATTGATTAGATCCTCTGTTGCAGGGGCAGAGCTGAAGCGAAACAGAATGAAAAATCATTGCACGCATACACTGCTGCTTTGTTATTTTCTCAGATCCCCTCCTCCTCTTCCACATTCCTTTAATTAATGCATACATATGGTTCTGAATATCTTGTAAACTGGAGCTTGCTCTAAATCTTTAATAAAACTCACTCGTAGATGAGAGAGCCATAGTCCATGCCTTATTTATTTCTGGCTGAAAACATGAACCATTTGTTTTCACCCAGGTCTTTCCTCTCTAAATGGTGCAAATTTTAGAGATCTGCTGCTTCTAAGCTGCTTGTTTTCACAGTGACTGATAGAGAAAAACAGGTAAGTTGGAGCTGTGTACATCACTCCAAATAACCATTAGCTGAGAAGGTGGTTCAGGCATCATGCTGATGACACATACCACAAGGTGGATGCCATAATTACTGTTATAAAATAAAAAACATAGCACAAAGCAAGGGATGTAATTTTATAAATTCTGCTATATTGATGAACAGGAAAATAAGAATACAGGAGGGAAAGCCTTTCTATTTTGAAAATAAGAATCATACTAAAAGATTTTGCTGTCAATTTTAAATAAAATTCTGGTATTAGACAGCACTTTTTTGCATCAGAGGATGCAAATCCTCGAAGACTACTGAAAACAACACTGAAGACTATCAGTTGCTGCTTTGCAGTGGGGGCAAGCTCTATGCTTGGGCAAATCAGGCTTTGTACACTGAGAAAGAAAGCGGTGTGAGCACTAGCAGCAAGTTTCAGAATTAATAACTATTTAGCATTTATATAGCATTTACATATGCAAATCACTGAAGACATATTAGCTAATTAATCCAAAAAACATAGTGGTTGGGCAGGTCCTGTAAAAGTATCCATGGTGGCTGATACTGGTAAGTTCAGTAAAGGTACAAGACTACGTTCCCAAAAGCATAACACATGCTGTTGTCAAGATCTAAATCAGTGCTCAAAGCTCCCTAATTCCCACATCTGCACCCCTCAGTGAGGTTGTGCTACCACAATTGTTACCATTTTCCTAACTACACAGTCACAAACCCAGTGGCTGAGGTTGGAAGCGACCTCTGGATCATCTGGTCCAAGCCTCCTATTCAGGTGATAGCTGTGGTCCAGAAGTAAGTTTCCTTAAAGAATGGCTGCTCCTCTGAGGAGTCAGATCTGAAGAAGCTGATGGCTATTAGCCTCATCTTGATATAAAGGTACTGACAGACTGAATTCCCTAGCTGAGAAAAGAGCAATAGTTAAGGGTGGTGTGCTGAATTGTACTTTTCCAAGTAAGAAGTTAAGCATGCTGATACAAACCCAGTAAAATACTCTGCAGTACCTTGCAAGAGGAAAGGTGGCACTTATCACTGGATTGAGGCATTCCTTGCCAAAAATTCCCAGAAGCTTGCAGACCCTGCTGAGTTCAGGACTCTCTCCAAAAAGGGAGATACTTCCTCTATCTTGCTGGCACTTGAGAGTTCCTATTACTCCACTGTCCCATTGCAAGCCATTCAAAGATTTTCCATGTGTGTTTTCTGCTCCAATGTCATTGATTTCTCTAGCCCACCATTTTTTTCTTTGTAAGCATGTTCTCTTAAACAAAAGAGCATATGCATGTGGAAGCAGTATGCTCTGTACTGTCTTTGTAGTCTGTTACTATGCCCTAGCATGGCTTTTTTCCCCCATCTTAAAAAGGCAAAGACAAAGAGTTAGGAACTATTTTTACTCTAAACTGTAAACAAATATGTGTGATTTAAATAAAACCAACTTCAGTGAAGTTGGAGACAATCCTCCTCTCAGGTTCTGCTGATATTACTTGGGTTTTACATAAAGTGTCACATAGTCTTACCTACTCAAGCACATGTAATTCAGTTTGTCTTCTCGAACACAAATAATTTGAACTACTTCCATAGCTATGCAGGTTTTTCCCTTTGTTCATATTTTTTTTTACATATATAAGCTGATCTGCTATTGGTGAAATAAAAGTGATTTTCAAAAGAAAAACCCACACAAGAATATTGCCACGTGTTTTGATTTAAAGTATTAGACAAACCACAGAGATTCAGAAATGTAATTAAAATATTTTACATCAAAAATAAATTTCTTTGGACTATAAAGAAATCTGAAATACTGTTAGAAGAAAGAATAATGTCTAAAATATCAAAGATATACCTTCCAGCGGAAAAAGGCTTCCCTTATTAAAAAAAAATTCCTTAAGAAATAAGAAGACTGGAATTCCTTTGAGTCTAGGTAAGGATGGAGCATTAATTAGCTGCCAGAAAATGGTCTCTTAACACTGCAGTAAGAAATATGCCTCTAATTCTCATTATGTGACCCAGGAGAGGGGCATTAGGTCTGTAACCAGTGAAACTAAAATGTGAAAACTTTTTTTTTTAATGATTGGACTACTCAGAGAGCAAGAGGTGAATAATCACCTGCTATCAAATTATTCACTTCTCTGGATTAGCAGTGGCTCCATACAGGCCTGTCTCCTCACCTAAACCTGATCGTGCTCTGTTTAAGATGGAACACTTTATACAATATACATTTTCCGAAATTATATCATATTCAATATATAGTTTCTGAAAAAGAAAAGAGATCATAAAAAATAAAATAAAGGAGCTAATACAGAAAAGTCAAAAGTCAATGCAGCAACTTTCTATTATCTCTATGGGTATTGTTACAGTTGTTTTACAGTTCTACAACTGTTCTACAGCACTCTGTAGTTGTTCATAGTATTGGTGTGTTATTTAATGTATATCCTTTATGCTCCATGTAACAGAGGCCTCTTGTGTCTCTGCATCATGTAAAAGACTCTTATTTTATGTTAATATTGTTTCTTCTTCAACATAAGTCTAACTAAAACAAAATAATTAATGCCCCAAGGACTGCATATACTTTAAGGTGTTTTCTTTTTCCCAGGAATCATCTTTCAAATATTTAATAAATATGTGTGATTTTTGTAGTCCTGTGTTGTATGTTACCCTTTACTACGTATCATTTTGACAGCTCTCTGAAACAGAGTATAGTATTCCAGTACTCTCTATCCTATGCTGGAGGCATGAACTGGTACTCCCTTCAAATTTAGTATCCTGTTCCTTTAAGCTGGTTGTTCTGTCTGCTCTGTATCTCCTTCTCTGCGCTACCACATTTTATTTTCAACAACTTTTTCCTATGTGATATGATGTTGGTGTTCATATTTCTAGGGAAACATCACATCAGTTCATATCTTCTTATATTTTTAGGCATGTATAATGCAAAAGAAGCAACAGGACATACTTTAATATGGATGTACTAAACTTGACAGGATAAACAACAACATACTCTTACACATCTGAGAAAAGATACATAGCATATTGCAAAATGATTTATCTACATTTTGAAGACACTTTGCTACATTTGTATTAGTTTATTCCGATGTTTAAAAAATTGCAGCTGGATTACTCATCTGCCATAGCCCTAATGATATTAGTATTTTAAGTGCAATTTTTCAAAGTGTCTAGTAATTCTGGCTACTTAACATTTGGAAGGAGCCCAAATTTAAAAGAGTAGATGTTCAGCACTTTCTAAAAATTAGTCCATTTTACATGTCAAATGGAATTACTCCTGCATTTCTTGTGCAGAATTTTCTCTACCTCTTATATCAGCAAATAGACCTTGAGGGGAAAGTGGAAGAGATGGTGGAACAGAGAAAACCAGCAAAACTCACCAGCAGACAATACTGGACAAACCTCACAGTTGGGTTCTTATTTGTTTCTATTCCAGGAAATTGAAATATGTATTTCACCTGCTCTGGAAACAACCAGCAACTTCAGACAATCCAGGTAGCCACATGAGAATTTTTTTCTTCTCAAAGGGCTCTATCAGGCAGCTGCAATGACATTCAAGGATTGATCTTCTCTTAAAGAAGTGTCCACCTCCAAAACTGAAAAGACGCCACAAACTTGTTTTCAATGCTATGTTAAAACAAGACCAATTGAAAGAAACCCTATCAGGTCTTTATATAAATTACTGTTCAGAGACATGTTCATAGCAACTGACAGAGGTTCCTGCTGCTCTTTCAACACTCACTACAACAGGAGCACAAGAATTTCAAGCAGTTAACTGAGCAGAGGTAATTCAGAGGACGGTGTGAGAAATACCATTTTCTCTTCTCTTTCCCAAAGACCACAAACTGAATCTAACTAGAATGGGGCCCCAACATTTTCCCCATCATGTGGCTGACTTCTCAGACATTTGAGAAGCACAGATCTCTCCCCTGATTTGGCATTTGACTACTGCTACATCAAAAGGAATCTATTTCCAATAGTTGGTCTCAGGTAAATGAGCCTTATGAAGGGTGAATCTTCACAGGACCCTCAGCCCACAGAAGAGATCTCAGCTGTCTTGCTATCTTCAAGGAACTCATATCTGTGACAGTTGTATTTTTGGACATCTCACCCCCCCTACAACACCCCAGGATGAGGCTTTAGTGAAAAATGCAAAAAGAAACTTAAAGCTGCAGCATGTCTAATTCTAACTGGTCAGGAGACTGTTGGGCACATTAAGCAGCTGTTTCACATTCTTGCTATTATTGTGGTTTGGAAGAAAAGCGTATTTCAGAACTTCCCTTACACCAAAAGCATGTTCAAGCCATATGATTATGACTGAAAAGTCTACAACAAAGGGTTTCTCTGTAAATTTGATCTGTCTCTTTTATAGGAATACATTATGATAGATACTAATTACAAGATTACATACTTATTTCTGCAGGAACCAGGTCTCATTCAGTGTTCATTATTTATTTTACTCTCATAATTCAGTCTGTGACTTTATTATTTACTATACACCATTCAAATGCAGCACTCAATACACTATTATTAAATCTCTTCTGAGCTTCTTATACAATGTTCCTGTATTATTTTCTTTGGGATTTACAAACACAGATTGATTCATCTTCCCAAAATCCCTGTGAGATGAGGAAGGGTTCTGGCTTGCAAGTTATAGATAAGGATTTATGCCACTGAGGTTGAAAGCAAGACATGAGGTAATTTTCAATACCTAATTTTTTAAAACTGGAAACCTAATTCTTCAGAGTAAAAAATATACCAAAAGCACTCTATCTGTTCATAAGAAAGTTCCCACTGAGCTTGGGTTCAAGCATCAAAGCTAATTATTGCTTCTAATCAAAAGACTTTTTCTACATTCCCAGAAAGTGAGGATCATGCTTATAATGCCCTTGGTCATCTAAGGGGATATACATGATCTCTGTTTCACAGTGTATGATCTAGTGCCTTTGATGGAGCTGATACTAGAGTCCTCATCCCTTTTTTTTTTTTTCTTCTGTAATGCTGTGAAGGGGTTAACTGGAGCTAGAGCTACTTATTTCTTCAAATTGCCCTCTATGATGTGGATCCCTACAGGCAAATATGTTTAGTAGTAAAGCAATCATAAAAAGTGAAACAAATTCATACTGGACAGGCAAGCTCCTTCAGATATTTTTAGAGTATTTTGTGTGCTCAATTTTGTAAGAATGGTAATGTAATATTTATTTCACAATATGTTTAGTTCCACTAGACATGACAGCAGCCTTTGCTAGCAGTTTTACCGCTGTAACCTTTTTTCTTTCCCCAGAAAGATTCCGCTCTTCTGTTATTTTCCTCCTGCTTCATGCAAGTTCTTTGATGCAGAATATGCTTTGCTTCCTTTTAACTTGGTTGAATATGGAACACACTTCTGAGTTGTGAATAATTCATACAAGGAATCCTTATTAAAGATTTTCTAGCTGGTATCTGCAGAAGACACAGGAAATCACATCATCTATGACCTTGTGATAAAAGAACTGCTTTAAAAATTATTGAGTTATTCTGACCATAACCTAAATGCACAGACTTTTTCCCATAAGGAACCAGGAAATGCCACCCATTTAATTTTTTTAATATGGAGGCTCAATCAATAATATTCTCTCACTTTCTGTGGGAGACCCTTTATTCATGATTCCAAGCCTAGCTAAATAATAGGTAGGCCAATGATTTATTTTTAATATGAAAATCTTCTTATCTATCGAATACTTTAGCCCCACAAATGTCAAGTCATTTATTCAATTGTTAAGGTGACTGCTCATTTTCCATATTTTCAATGGAATTATTTCCACTTCAGTGCTAAAATATACTAAGCTTGAAGTAAATCAATTCCCTCCTTGTGCTAAAAATTAGCATAGCACAAACTAATCAATGCTATCAAACACTAGTGCAAAAGCTGTGACAATAACCGTATCGGTGAGGAAGTAAATTGCTTATTATGCCAAACTGGGAAAAAAGCCTCATCAGTCACAAACTGTCTGATTCATAGAAATACAGTCTGTGGGTCTATTGTTCTTAGAAGTGGGCAGGTTTGTTCCCCACATTATTGAAAATACATCTCCTATAATAATGCATGGCTCCTGTAACATTTCTCTGCAGCAGCACCTTCCCTGTGCCCTAGCACAAACGCTCAGAAATATTGAGTACACATTATATGGGATACAGTAAGCTGCAGTGCCCATTCTCTGTCATGCACCAGCTCTTGTTTGGTGGAACCCTTGCTACAGCTCAGACGAGCTGGGGAGATGGCATTGCAGCTAGGGTTGAAAAGGGAGAGCGGGACCTGGCGCTCACCTTTGTCTCCAGCTTCCCGCATGACTAAGTACAGCTGCTCTGTACCTCTGCTTCCCCATCTGCAGACAGGGGTAAATATGTCCCTGCTGACTAGTGGTGTTGTGAAGACAATATGACTAATATCTGCAAAGCATTCAGGTGCCTGAATGTAGGGGTATAATAGAAAACCTGTGTAATAGTTCATTAGGGCAGGGCTGCTTCCACGGCTGTCTAACAAGACTGTCAGCAAGGATGGCAATTAGTGCCAGTGACTAGACCAAGACCACCAACTCGTTTCCTCTGGGCCCCCAAGCAGCCATCTGATGATAATAATTTTGGGTCTTTACCAGGCAGGGACAGACATGAACGGATGAGCTAGAAGGGAGAGGTTCTATGTTCCATTACTAATATCCTGAGCTATCCAGTCCTACTATAAAAATTCACTTTTATTAAAAGGTTATTTCTGTCACTTGCTATAGTATCGCTATCATTCTCTGAGATGGAAATGATGAAAGATCATTTTAAATGTTATCAATGCAATATTTAAACAGCTTTTTTTTTTCCTCTCAGAGAAAGTGCTTTGAAAAGACACCCCCTCCAGCATGTATTAGTTCTTAACAGGGCCAACCTTTTTAAATCTCACACAGTTCTTTGCACAGTGTAGGGTGAAAAAAAGAACAAATCTGCAGTATACTCTGCTACATTGTACTTCTTGCAGCCTGGGACACTTCTTTACTTACGCTTAATAAATTGTCACAAATGGAAGTTGCTGAAGTATGTGGATGTCGATTTCCAGTAATATGGTGACATTGATATAAAATAAATGTAATTTTAGTATTAATATCTTACACTTTTTGTCCCAGGAGGAAAACAAAATACTTTCTGGGGATCACCTTACTCCCAGCTGCTCTGCAATGCCTGTATTATGGTGCTGGATTTGTTTCCTTCAGAAAAGAGATTCCTCCCTGATACCTCTTAGCTATTCACAGCTAGAAGTAACTACCAATGCCCAGATGAAGTTGTAGACTGTAGGAAGCAAATGTACATGTTGCAGTTTTTAAGATCCTGCAGCAGACACCCACATACTTTAACCCAATCTTCTCAACAAATAACTCTTTCGTCCCTTTCTGCCTGCAGAAGTGATGAATGCGAGCTAGCAAGCCTTGGCTTTACGCTCTTCTGCAGACAGGACTTCCCCTAACAACAAGCATGGATTTCCATTACATTCTGATTCAGCAGAAAATTGTATCATCAGCACCACTTGTGCAGCTGAGATTATCAGAGTAGTCCAGGGGATTGAAACACACAGCTTCCATTAAAATGAATTAGAAGTTCTTCCTGGAAATGGACCTTCAAGTCACTGGACCACTTCAGTTCTCAGTAAGAGATAGAAAGCACTTTGGGGAAGAAGGTATGGTGGAGTATAAAGAGGACAACCATAAAACAGGTTGTAGCAAGTCAGGAGTTCCCTGCAAGAGAAAGAACCTCACCTTTTTACAAGAATATTCCAAAGCACTGCATCTTACAAAGCCATTATGTTATGTAGTGTAATTACTCAATGCCTGCCTTTGCTACATATCATATGCTGAAGTAGGGGGGCTGTTTAGAGCCCTCCATTTATGAAGAACACAAAGATACTGATTATTTTCAAGGCTTCTACTAAAAGGCACCAAAACAGCATAAAAGTACCACTATTTTAAGAGAATGGTTTAAATACAAACTTCCTTGGGCCAACTGCAGCCATTGCTGAAGAAAGCAGAGTTTTGTGATTACAAACATTGGGAAGTAGAAGAGCAAAATCCTTGATATATGAATCTAATTCACTATTGTGCTTTAAGATATAGTTAAATCATCTTGGTAATGAATATGCTAATGTCTCTTTTTTTAGATGAACTTAAACTGATGACATTGATTGCAAAAGAATAAAGTTGTTCTGTTGAGGAGAAATGATAGCAGCACTAAATCTTGTGTCCATTACAAAAATATAATTCTACAGATCCTTTCAACATAAATGTCTTTAGATACGATATGCAAATTGAAGCAGTCTCCTTAAGGCTCACTCCAGTAATGCTCAAGGCCCTGGGAGGCTTGGTACCAGCTTGGTTCAAGGTGCAGTAAGAGAAGACATAGGGAGGGAAAAATTCTTTATTCACATGTCATGAGTATGCATGCGAATACTTCTGTTGTTATTCACAGATTGATCCATAGCAAAATTTTGCTATTTTCAGTCATAGTCATAGATAATCAGAGTACAGATATCTAGACAATATACCCATAGAAAATTCTTGCAGCACAGACTCTCTGTTTTTATAATAAACCCACAAAACCCCGTCTGCAGTAAGGTGAGCCCTGTTCAATGGGATCCACAAAAACTTTATGTTACTTGGTGCTGTTTCCAGAGGTCCCTCTCAGAACCCCAGAGCTATTATACTGCCTCACCTCGTCCAAACATGCCAAACAGCTCAGCCCTGCTTGAGAACAGCGCCTGGTGCCTCGTGACAAAAGATGGGGCCACCCTTGCGTTTGGCTTGTCTTCCATCATGGAATATTTGCCCACGCAAATACTGGACTTCATTAACTTTCCGCACATCTTACAACACAAGAAATTATGGGGTTGTGAAGATGAAACATAAAATGTTAAGAGTGCATAAAATATTACAACTAAGCCATGTAAAAATCCACTAATTCAGTAAATTTTCTTAAAACATGAGAAAACCCTCACATGAGAAAAATTTATGCATGTGAGTAAAGACACAGGAGAACAAGCAACAGCTCATCTCCGGTCTTTTGGGCATTGTGCACATTTGCAGTCCAGAAGTAGAAGAATTTGATTAACCCTTCAGTTTCATGTAGATAGTTCCCATTTTCATCAGGAAAATTAGTTACACAAGGGAGCCTGGCAGTCTCTGAAAGAACAGCAGTGAAGCAGTAGCATGAATATCATACTCGATGCCATTTTTTTCCTGTGCATAAGCAAAAGATACCTGCTTATGGCGCCATAAGCACAATAATGCCTCTCAGAGACCCTAAACTCACTCCCCAGGACGGAGAGTATGAGCATTTATGAGGTTATTTATGCGATAGACAAAAGTGCACTACAGGTAAGTATGACAGAAAGAGTTACTGAGTGAACATGTAGCTAATCAATGTGTGTGAACAGATCTGCCATACTTACTCATAAATGTGTAAATGTTGTAAGTAATGAACACACAAAATATGAACACACTCATTTGTCTACTTATGAAGAATCAATTATTTCCTTATCATTTTCTGTATTCCAGCCCATATTGTAGAGGATCATTTTATCTTACTTCACTGAAAATATAATAAATCTTCAATACATCACCAAATCTAACAAATTAGTATAAATTTTGCAGTATTCTTTTTTTTTTAATCTAACAAGGGCACATGCAATACCAAAACTCCAAAGCAACCCCTCACCTGCTTCTTAGTTCAAGTCCATTTAATTTTATAAATTCATTACTCCATGCACATAAAATTACTTTCCTTGATAAACTTTTCTCTGATTGCCCTGCATTCAGACAAATATTTCCACAGAACTCATACAAAACCCCAAATCTTCTCACTGTTAAATAAGAGGTAGATTTCTGACTTAATTTAGTACTAGTATAACTAGTAACAGAGATCTGCTGAAAAACAGAGATCTGCTCTGTTTTTCCATGTGTTTAAAGAGTTTTAGCCCCACAAATCTGTCACAATCTAATTCACAGAAATGAAGTCAGAAATATATAGTAAAACCAGACATAATATGAAATTTACTTTGGCTATTGCCAAAGGAGAATTTTAAAAGGAGGCTCTCAAAGTTCTCTAGAAAAAAGAAAATTGTAAGAATTTGATTCAGTACATTGGTATTCCTTGATGAAGTGTTGTATTTTGAAATGAAATATTTAATAATGGAATTCAAACACCTAGCTAAATTTATGGTCATCCCTTTGGTACCTGTACACCTATCTAAATACCTGCTCTTATAACACAGGAAAACCCTTGTGTTTCCTCCCTGTTGCAGGGAGTTTTCTGTTTATTTATGATTTTTCATGCAGTATGGTTTCCAGCAAAACAGTCCTGTTAAGAGCTCAATCAAAAAAATGGATTTCATATTCTGATCTACATTGTATAGTCCTGATCTCTTCTACGGATATGAGCCAGTGGACACACTATTATTGTCTTCCACATAATGTTTTTTTGTTGGAAGGTAACAATTCTTGGGAGAAAGGAATTTCCAATGAAGTTTGAAGAAGGATGCCTAGCATCAAGGTTGAGCTCCAAACATAATCACAGTGATTATCACGCTGCAAAAAGTATAATCAGGCACTTTGTGTCTGAGCAAGAGTAAACCTTTTATCTGTCCTGAAGTCATACGGCTGGCATGGCTTTTGTGCAGGTACTGTCACATTCACTGATACCACTTCAGGTGACTGCATGTTGCTGTGCCTACACATGGAAGTATACTCTTCCATGCCCTGCAGAGGCTGTGATTTCTGCTCTTCCACAGCACTGTTTTAGCAACGACAGCAGATTAAGAAGTGGCATCTCCTCCTGCCACTGGCTGCTTGTCTCCACCTCTAGTGTCACAGTTTGCGGTCCCAGCTGTTGTGCCAATACAGTTGAATAAAATATGAAACAAGAAGGGAAGAATTAGAGAAGTTTAAAACAAAACAAGCAGTAAAGCTAGAAATACGGGTGAAATTTACCTGAGCACAAAATATTTATTGTTTCTTGCAATTATTTCATTATCACCATTTACACAAATGTAATATCCGAGAGTTCGTTTTGTTGGGGGTTAGGTTGCTTTCCTTTTTTTTTCTTTTTACTTAAGGAATTTTCTCCCATAATTTGCTAGGAAATAGTAACAATTGGGTACTTAAGAAAAACAAAAGAAGTGGCCAGGATCAGGGGAGGGGGCCCTCTGGATGTACTTCTCTGTTGGCTTTGGAGGAGGACAGTCAGAGCTGCTGCTTGGGGAAAGGAATTCGCTGCTGCCACCAGAGCCCAGCTGCCTCTTCTGCTGTGGGGTGAACCTCTGCTCCTGAGAGCAGCCACTGAACTGGAATCATATGAACACGCACCTCACTAAGAGAGGGATCCATCCCTGTCTGTTCCGCGCCCGGGATCCTGAGCTCGCTTCTCCCTGCCCTGCTGCGAGCCGGGCCGCCGCTGTCCCACCCCTGCCACTTCTTTGGCACTGCTCTGCGCTTTCCTTGCACTGTAGCCCGGCACCTCATGCCTGCTGAGACGTCTTGCCGGCCCAGCTTGCTGTTTCCCTAAGTCCTGCTGGGGCACGGGGATCGGCTGCCCCAGAGTTTGTGAAGCAAAGCCTCTCCGCCGCCCCTGCCCGTCTGCGCCGAGCCGCCATCGGCCCGCGCTCCCCGGGCCCCGCGCCACAGCGCCCCCTGCAGGCGCGGGGGAATCACAGCACTGCCGTGCCCGCCGGGAGCCCGCAGTGCCCCTGCCGGCCGTGCCCGGAACTGCAGCAGAGGGAGAGCGCCGCGGCCCAGCCGCCGGGAGTGGGTGTGCGCTCTGTGTGGGGTGAGGGCCGGAGGCGTCATTATTTGCTTGCTCTAGTATATATGTTAGCTCTATTATATCTGTTAGTCCTGTTCTCATATCTTTGCTCAAGAGCCCCTTAATTTCAAAATTACAATAATATGGAGGGAAGGGGTTTACATTTTCCATTCCAAGGGAGGCTCCTGCCTTCCTTTGCAGACACTTGTCTTTCACACCAAGACAGTCTTTAAGACTGACCTTGGGATAGCTGTTGAGTTCCTTACCGTCAAGTGTCTCCTCTCTTGCAAGTTTGTGCCATGCTACAAAATAAGTTCAGCTGCATATGGAGGATCTGCTGAATCTCTGTGGTTTACAGTGTGGTTTTGCAAGGGAAACAGGCGCAGGTTTTAATGTTTCTCTTGATATGGCAGGCTGTAATTCACAGGAAATCAGGAGCTGATCTACAAGCTGCAAGGTGGATTGTGCAGGCACAAGAACAGTTCCAACTGCACCAGAATTAGGGTCCTTAGACACAAACTCCAGACTTTTATCAGTAAAGGCAATTATGCACCTCTTAGAGAAGCATGTCTACCTGGGCAAATTAAAAGCCTCTTTGTAGTTAAAAAGTCTACCTAGCCCCTTTTTATATCATATAGCAATTTTTCCTTCAAAATAAGTACAGTTTTACCTTAGACTGCATATAAATTTTATCCAAATTCATATAAAATTCATTGTATGTCAATTCATAATTAAAATGTAATTCTAATCATAAGAACAATCTAAAGTTTGATCTGGAGATATATCTGCTTCTGCATTTACGTTTGTTATAGCACCAGCAGTATGACTGTATGAAATTCTGTGCAGCCAAGATTTACTCTTATTACTTGAGGAAGAATAACACCAAACAAAAGCCACCATGGACTTCAGGCTAAATTAGGAACTAGCCAGATTACACTAAAAAAAATTGCAGTGGAGTCTTCAGTGCAGCTGTGTCCTGAAATATGCAAGACTAAACTACTCCTGATACACTGACAAACATCTCTGTGTAGTTAGTCATCTCATGGCAATCACAGAGGTATCTTCTTAAGCACAGATAGCATGTATAGTTTCATGCAATATCAAAGAAATAACATTGGTCTATTGAACCCAGCTCTAGTTCTAACACTATGGTTGTTTATATTGTGGCATTAAGTGACCATATGCACAACATTTTTGGCCATTCATAGTTTCTTTTCTAATAGAGTAAGAAGAAGAAGGAAAATAATAATAATAATAGTGATGAAGCCCAAGTGGTTAATTCATGAACATAAGACAAACATAAAGTTTTTTAAATGTCCCTACAAACTCTAAATTAACTAGATTGCTTCAAAAGAAATCTGACTTAAAACACCATCAAAATTCCTCTTCAAATCAAGTGTGTTAAATATACTCTCAATTATTCTCTCATGTCTTTCTTTTTTCTTATGACTATGAACTGGCATTGTCCATTTGTACAAAACATCACACAAGCAGTGTGAACCATTAGCACGCCTTCTGCACTCTATGGTAATACATGCATGAACACACATTTCAATGTGTTTTATCAAAAAATATGAAGAAATAGGAATTGAAATATAACACTTCAATAGTAATTTTCAGCCACAAAAACTACTCAATAAATCTGTTGTCAACACATTGCGCTGGATTTTTTTCTATATATATGTGCAAGTTGCTATTTACCCTGGTGTCTCAGTTTCTTCCTTCACAATCTGCCTGTCAGAATATTCAAACATTCAGAATAAGTAATTCTGAAGGACACAGAGATTTGGGAAGCAGACCCTTCCTCCCTTCAATCAGTTGTCATGCTCTCTTCAGACTGAGATTGTCATCATTGCTACAGCCTTAACTCAGCTTGACAGTAGCTGCATTTGTGCGTGTTGGTCTTCATCTTTCCTGGTTAAAGCCTTGGACCCGAGTCTCTTCTTATTTTGATTCAATATTCATAAAGGATAGTAAACTTGCTAAAATAGTTTTGCTTCACCATTATTTAGAGAAGCAGCAGAAGATCCAGACTCCACTAAAGATCGTCTCAAGTTGATAGGAAAACAGTGACTCTCTTCTCAACCCTAGATTTTGCACCATTCCTCTTAACATCTGAATTTCATGCCAATGAAATTTAGATGTTTAAATCTTCTCTTTGTGCACATTATAATTTGAAGCAGATTATTTTACATATTTAATGGGTCATTGAAAACTTTTTTGTTTTTTTTTCTTCTTGCCGTAAGGATGTGCCAAACTCCATTTTTCTGTCAGATTTGAGGAACAGAACTTCTTTACTTGCTCAACGTGTTCATTTCCATCCAGTAATGCTGCTGTCAACTGTCATCCACAGTGTCTGAGCCCACACTGGCTTCAGCCACTTGCACTGCTACTAGAAACCACAGACTCAGCAACAAGGATGTCATCAGCGTACTTGAGATTACAACATCTCCTTCTGCCAATGTTAATACCACTATGGCAACCATCAACAGCAATACACATTATTATTTCACTATACATATTGAACAGATGTGACAGCCTTGTCAAACTCCTTTCCTGGTGTCCAACTACTCCGTTATACCTTCTGCTGCTTTGACTACTCTTCTCTGGCCATGAAAAGAGATGGCACAAGTTGACCATGTGTGTAGTAAAGCACTTTTTCAATGTCCAGAACTGGCCTGTATATCTGTATAACATACTAAACTAAGGTTTTTAAAAACAGTTGCTAAAATATAACTGCAATAGAGTTATCACTTAATTTTTTTTTTAATAACAAATTAATGATTAAAATCTATGCAGATTTCCATCAATTTCACCAAGGTCAGGATGTAGCCTAACAACCACAGAACTCCTATCATAGTCAATAGCTGGCTGAATCTATTTTGGACCTCTTTTCCCAGGATGATCAGCTTCCTTGAAAGACAAAGAAACAGAAATATTGTGTCACAGTTCCTGTTCAACCCTTTATGTATATTCACTCATTAATCTTTCTGCTTAATTTTAAATGCCCTAAGAATGTTCTTGCAGTTTAGTTAGAAGAAAGTTCAGGCAGACCAGAATATTAGATGTTACTTGTTGTTCTCTTTAAGAAGGTTTTGCAGTATCTCATCTGGAGAAGACAGCGGGTGAACCTTAAATTAGAAGAGGGAGTTAACTTATCCCAAGACTAGGTCAGCAGGAGAATGAGAATTAGGCAGGAACAACCTAATCCAATTTTCCATCCATTTTCCTGCTCAACCACATACTATTCAAAAACCCCAAAAGGTTATTCAACATCTAATTTTGTAGGCATTAGCCTTTAAATCACAGCAAAGCAACTCAAAGAACCTGGGGAACGACCTGCTGTGTTCTGCTTCACCTCCACAGGCACAGGTTTTCTCTCTGAGGGCTTCAGAAGAAGCAACACAATGGCTATGTAATGGCACGGCTTTGTATGGCAAAATGCACTGTGCATCAGAAAAGGGAGTCTCGCAGTGTTCTAGGTGTGATTGTCCTGAAGAAACCAGTGTTTCAGACAGCAGCTCTGATTCCTGGTTTTGCTTCCTTCTGAATTTTCATCAGTGGCAGGTGAATTGTCAATGGTAAAAAGAGAGATGTGAAAAGCTGGGCAGATATTCCACAGGTAAGGGAAGGTGAGAGCTGAATCCAAGGGCTAGATATAGATGTTCTATCAAGAGCCAAGCATTGCTGAAGCTAATATAAGTGTTTTATATTGAAGAAGAGGCAGGCGGACTCTATACCCTCCATTGTTAAATCAATAACATTGGGGTGTGCTGCTGCAATTCAACTGAATGTTTCCTTTTTTTTTTACCTTTAGGTCTAATCAATATAGAAAAGGTGAAGAGGAAAAGAACAAACAGTAGTGTGGAGCAGCTTTGGTTCTCATTAAGGATATTCTCTTCAATCTGGGTAACATGAGATCCCTAGAAGAAAATTCTGGAGATATTTGCTGGCAACCATAAGACTTATCTCCTTACTTAAGAGGATTCAACCTTTGTTTCTCCTCTGCTCTATCCATAAAAGCAATGACAAAACCTTTAGATTTGTACAAAAAGTTATATTTATCTTATTGGCATAATTTCTAGTATCTATTATGCAAAAATTTGAAATCTTCAAGGAATTATTTACTGAATACTCTATTGATATGTGATAGTTCCAAGACTGATGAGTCATCACATGGTGGTGCACAATACGAAATACAAAACTAGAGGACAAGAGTACAACAATGTTTGGGTAGTCATATTCTAACATCAGCTGGCTGCTGCTGGAAAAGAATTGGGATGGATTTACTATTTTTAAAGGATAGCCAATGTTTTATTTCTTTAGTTTAAAATTTTTAACTGACTCCTAAATACTTCATAGAACCACAGACTGTACACTGCCTGTAATCTTAAATGCATCCAGAAGGACACATAAATAAATATAAAATACCAATGAAGGAATAATGTAAAAATATTCCATCCTCAATTAAAAAATGTGCAAAGTCATTTATGTTTGGAGAAAAAAAAATCTTAAATTGCTCAAGACATGATAAAGACAAGGACTTTGGAAATATGTGACAATCTGAACTTGGACAAAGATCTCTAAACCTCCTACTTCAGTTGTAGCTTTGCATAGCTGTAAATGAAGCAGGTGTGATCAGGTTAATTTCTGCTTTTGCACAGTTCCTTGGCATAATGCAACACAATAGATTAAGAGACTTATAACTCTCTTCCAGTATCTTCCAGTGGAGAGCAACAACAACATGCTCCATGCTGGCCTCCCTTCAGGTCAAGGTTCTCACAGTGCTTCACAAATTATTCACACCTCAGAAACAGATCTGACCTGTGAGTATTTAGCACTCATTTCAGCCCAGCTGATTTAAGTGTGTTGCAATTCCTTCTTGCTAGGTACTTATGTGACCAGGTGTAACCCCTGAGAGCATATTTAAAAAACCCAAGGTCCTGGTTTATCTTCAAGCAAAAGCAGTTTCTTTGAACATGGTAAGACCTCTGACATCCTTAGAAATTATACAAAAGGTGTTCTCAGTGTCATGTTTGTTGAGGGCCCCTTAATAGGTAGAGCAGTTGGCTGGGGACCACATAAAGAAATTATTTTGATCTGTAACATGTTCAAAAGATGTCAGATGAAAAAAGCTCCCTCTGTAGGTGACATACAAAACCTTTCTAGGACATAGGTGGCTGTTGTTTCTGCTTTGGAAGAATTTGCTACAACAGAAACTAAACCATGTAACAGCTGACATTAAATAATTAAGTCCCTCATCAGAATAAAAGTTCATCTGTATGCAACTTTTAAGGTAATTTAGATTCTACTTGGTTGAACCTATTAAAGATGCAGATTTTGTGCATCTGTAAGGCTAGTATTTTAGTTTCACAAAATTTGTTCACAGTCTTTCCGATTTTTCTGTTCTTGATAGTTAATACTATGTTCCCCCTCCACAAGAGATATTAAATTAAAGAAAAAGTACAATACCTTACTCTCTAGACAAGAGGAAGTCTATGCTATTTAACAAGCTTAGGGAATAAAGCCATTGTTGATTTAAATGAAAGGAAAAGTCCCAATTGTTTTCAGTAATGGCCAGGATTTCACCTTCTAAAAAAAAAAGAGCTGCTGTTACCTCAGGGGTAGTACTGATTAGGATGAGTTATATAGGGCATATATCATCTTCAGGTTTTCACTACAGATTGATTATGTCTATACCTTTTTCTTACCTTCCCTCTGAAATTTGTTTTTCCCAAATCCTTTTCCTCCCTTCCTCCCTCTCTCTCCTCCACCCCCTTGCCCCCCACCTTTTCTTTGGATTTCTTCCACTTTCCCTCCTACTCCTTTCACAGCATCCCTAATGCAGCCTGTGAACCCATAAAATTAACGTTCCAATTAACTTTCAAGCACTCAACATTTGAATAGATTAGAATAGAGGTGAGCTAATAAGTAATCCCTTTTGCAGATCTGGTGTAAAATGGTGGCATTAAGACCAGTGGGACAATTTCCCCAAGAGCAGGGTGTTCAGGAGACTATAAAACTTAGTTTTGGCTTATGCTATCTGTTTATTTTTCCTCTTTATAATAAAATATGACAGAAACTTTCTTAATTTTCACATCAACATTTGCAGCTCAGGACTCCATTAGTGCACCCCTCTCCCTGCTGCTGTTCTCTGCCCTAGTTTGCAGTCAGTTCATTCTGCACTGATGTATATTTCATTGCCCAAGGCTTAATTTTGATTTATTGTCCATCCATAAATTAGAAAAATATGCTCTGGAATTCCATCCCGCTGAAAAGCTGTGCCTGATGTCAGGGGACTGGGTGATATTTAAGATGTCAGAAATACATATTGGATTAGTGTGCTTTGTTTCCCCACAACAGCAGGTGTTTAATCATAGCTGATGGCTGAAGTTAAATGCATTAGGACAGGATCAGCCAAGAAGATGGAGTTTTTCTAAACCATACAAACTCCAGATAAATAACTCAAAACTAATTGTGTGTCCACATCTTAGATACAATTTTATTTACTTTAATACATTAAACAATGAAAATAGACCCTGGCACTTAACTCCTCATTTAAGATCTGTAGAAATATTTGATGCTAATGAGTGAGTGGCTTTTGCAGCATATACATGCTCCCATCTTGGCCCTTCAATGGCTTAAGATATTTTCTACAGTAAAGATAATGAAGAAAGAAATACAAAGGGATAAAGCAGTTACAGAAATGGTACAGTGTTATTTGAAGTTGGGGCGTTATTTCCATACAAAATTCAGGACATGAATTTCTAAAAAATCACTTAATATACATCAGACCCTAAATAGCACAGACCACATTCTGCATCCAAGAGTTCTCTTGAATTTTCTTCTTCTACTGCTGGTTTTTGTTTGTTGCAGTTCAGCTTGCTGCTCTGTTTATGTTAATGAGAAGTCTCTGCGTATAGAAAAATGATCAGGCCTGGTCTTGAGCAATTTAGCTGGAGGCCGAAGAGAAGACGCTTAGGAGAGCAAACATTTTCAAGGTCAACCGGTGAACTGTAACAAGCCAGTGAGATTCATGGCGAGAATTGTATATTTTGACACAACAGCGATTTGATTAAAAGAGAAAGTAATGGGTTTAAACAGTCGCTATGAGGATGTAGCCAGACTTTGTTAGCTTTTCGCAAATTACTTAACAGAGCAGTGATGGAACTGGAAATAGGGCTGTTTTGTGTAAGGTAAAGAAAAGAGGGTTATGTTTGAAACAGGGATAATAAAGGATGCTAATATTTGGTGTTCAATTTCACTTTATTCACATGGCAAAAATTTCTTGGAAGTTTAGAACATTATAAATATTATAGACAGTTATAATAAAGTTTTCTAATATTCAAAATACAGCTGCTGTTACTGCATTTATAAAACCACAGCCTTTTATGAATAAATAATATTCTACATGTACAAGACCCTTCTCACAGAGGTTTTAGATCACTGCAAAAGGCAGGCCATGGAAGAGCTACTGTTCACTTCATAGGGTGTGGGGAGAAATTGAGGCAGAGAGGCTATGACTTGCACAAAAGGAGTGAGTCAAAGGAAAATGTATGATACAGGGCCTCATTACCCAGTCTTTAAATCCAGGGCCTGATTGTACATGGTATTTTAGTATGAGCTTGTAGTCTAATACTGGGTACTCCAAAATAATGTTAGGCCCATCTTTCCAAACTTTGTTGTATCTGTATCCCAGCTAAAGAGAGGATGCTAATACACAAAAAAAGAGATATATTTTTTTTTACTGACATTGTGATTCTTTTGCCTTCCTGATTTAAAATTATTTTAAACAGAATTTTGAAACCATGGTACAAATTCAACCCTCACCATGAAGTGAACTCCAGTTTGCGTGTGTCCCAGAAGAGACATTTTCTGTGGGTAAATTCCACCTTGCCTCAAAGCAGAGACTTACTAGTATCTGAATCTTATGCAGAAGAGTAAAACTAAGTATTTATAAACAGCATTATGAGCATTTCATCAGGCTGGATGTTAAAATTATATTTACTGTGAATGTCCACTGGAGACTCATATTCTAGCAAAAAATGGTCCTTTTCTGTCCCCTGTTACATCTCCATTTAATGTTGTTGACTTAGCTTTTTTGCATACACAGAGGTTATGTCACTGAGGGCAGGTCTGCTTTAAAAAAATCCCCAATGAGTAAACAAAAATTCCTGTTAATGATGAAAGATCAGTACCCTACAATGGCAGAGCAGGAGCAGGTGCTGGAATCTTCCCAGGCATACAGGCTGGAAGATAAGACCATGCTAGCAGGGTATCATAGATAATTGAATGTGACCATAAACATCAGAATCATAATTTCTGTCGGTGCAGGTTGTATTTCACAAATAATCTGTTTAGATAAAAGTGATTGTGCTTTCTTAATCGCCATTTCTTAAACTCCCAGCATTCAGGCATATTATCAAGGTGAATCTTCATGTTTGAATTAAGCCCACCTCAGGCCACACTGCCATTAGAAAGAGGCAGCCCTGCCTTACTCAGTCCCTCGTGTCTGTGCTCTCCAGAGTGGGACCACACTGAGACTGAAACCACTTCTCTAACCTGGTGAAATTCGATGTTTTTTGTGGTCAGCTGGGTCACCGAGTCAATCCAAATCACCATACAAAATGCAATCTCTACCAGTTACCTTCAGGAAGTGGAGGGAACATGTCACTGGGGGTTAGATGGGGCAGGGCAGAAGAGACCATGCTGACCACTGACCAACTTTCCTAAAATCACCTTTAAGTTCTGGTGCTTCAGCAGAGCTTCAAGAGCTGTTCTCTTTAGTCTTAAGGCACAAGCAGATAACGATGAAAACATGCTAAATACCAAGATGGGTGAGAATCACCAAGTAATTTGGCTTCAGTTTGTTTTGAAACTGTTTGTTTAGAGTTAGTATGATATTGTAGCTGCCCTCAGCAGACAGGATTTGCTAATAAATCCCCTCCCTACTAAGGCCAAATGAGGTTCAACTTATACTCCTTGTAAGGATTCTGTGGACAGTGAAGATGGTTTTTATTATAAGGAAAATATTGAATTCTCAATTCGGTGTCATTTATTCAGAAAAAAACTCCACTGAATTGCTCCAAGTAAGTAAGAGCTGGAGCATGTAGCCCTAATTCAGATTTCCTAGCAGTATTAGAGAATGTAATTCACAAATTAATGTTAAATTATTTTTTATTCTAAGGAGTGGTAATTCTGATTTGAGACTGGAAGGCAAAATCTAATGGAATAACATGTTTAAATATGCATAAATCATAAATAACAGCTTGCCTCTGGCAGAAAAATTATAATATAATGTAATAATAAAATAATATAACAATATAATATAATACAATACCATATACTAATAAAATGATATAATAATAACATGGGATCTACATATTTCAAATAACTAGTTAATTTGTATGGAAAAATATTAACAATGACAAAGCTCAATACCAATAAGAAGTGTCCAAGAAAGGTTTCTTCTATGCAAAATCAAATACATCTGTCTTCCAGATTCAATGTTTTGCAATTCAAAGCCAGTGGAAAAGATTTTCCAGGTATTATATCCTTTGACCCTATAAAATCATAATGTGCTACCCTTAGTATATATGTAGTGGGTTCCTTCAATTTTCACTAGTCTTAAAAAATATTTTCCAGGGGAATATTTTGGATTGAGCAGGAGATTTATCAGGAATCACAATTCCTAATTTCTCAGCTCTTCCATGGATTTCTTATGTGACCTTGAATAAGTCAACACACTTCCATTTTCATTGCAAGGCAAAAGATATCCTATTTATCTCCCAGGGGCCTTGTGCATCTTAATCAATCAATACTTTTCATGATATTTTGAGATCCACAGATAATTAGAGATTCCACGATAATAAACCATAAGTACTATACACATTTTAGAGGCTGTTTTTTCCCCTGCAGTGTCTTGTAACTCCAGTGGGACTAATGAATATCTGCATGCCTTTCTAGTGTACACTGAAAGGAAAAAACTTACTAAAAAGAACCCAAACAAGACTACCAAACATTTCTCTTGTTTCATTATCCAAGATGTCCTATGAAGGAAAATAGAAATTCTGATGAGCTCTGACCTCTATCTTTTCCTGCAGAATCACATCGCTACAGGAAAATGACCTATCATTTTGAAAAGGAAGCACAGAAAGTTTGATTGTGCTGGAAGTCTAATACAAAACTTAAAGATAATTGGAATCTTAGAAAAACTGTCAATTAAAATCTAAAACCCAGTAGTATCATAGGACATTTCTTTGGAGGCAATGCACAAGGAGGGTCCCACACTATTTGTGTGGTAGACACTAGGTGTTTCAGTGAGATCTGTAATTAAATGATAAATGATATTGTAGTCTGCTATGTTTCCACTTGCTCTAGTAATAAATCACTGGGACATTGAAATGTCCTAGGTTTTGCTACCAGGCCTGCTTCTCCTGAGGCAAAACTTTGAACTATGAATTTTCTCCTCTGCATGAGATACTTTACACTTCATAAGCAAGAAATAAGGGCAAAGTTTCATATGAAAACTTCTCCAGTCACCATTTATTCTACAGAATTGTGGTTACATACTTTGTACTGTAGGGTCAGCACAGGAAAAAAATCTGGGATAATTCACAGAGAAAACATGCAAAGTATTTCTGATGAATCACATATTACATCATATCATAATGCCACATTAAAGACATCTGAAAATACGCATCAGAAATAAAACCATTATTAAGAGTGTTAGCTTTCTGGAGTCCTGTCCATCTAGAGAGCACAGGAATAATCTTTATCTCCACAATAAAATTGATCTGGATACCACATGGGCTGAGGTGATGAAAGTTAAACTTCTGTTCTAGCTCTAAGAAAAACCAACTTTTTCATCATCAGCTGGGCAATTTGTCTATCTAGAATAACTGAATTTTCTAACAACACTGCTGATAATAAAGTCATACCTCTTATTTCAGACTGAAGACAAATGACTGCAGATAATGAAAAGTAAGATACATATTTTTTCTCTGTTCATTTGAAAACTGAAGTACTATTTAGAGCTGTTGAAATTACAAAGGAAACTCATTACTCCCTGGATATGCTTCTAAATTGCATTTGGAGTCTTCTAAATGTTTAGCAACTAATCTTTCATACTTCCTAGAGGCACAAACTGTTCTTTAACTTTTTTTTAAGCTGTTCATGATAATACACATATGATAACACTAAGATGAGGCAATTCACAATTATGCATGTTGTCTATTCCAAAAAGTGAGTAGGTAAAAACACTCCTGCCATAAAAGTCACGATAATTGGAGGTCAATGGGTAACTGATTTATTAATTTAAAAAAACGTAAGTAGACCCCAAAATTTAGTTGTTTTTAATTGAATTTATTTGATGTTCTAATTGCCTATCTACAAGAATGATAATTTTGCTAGCCCTATAATTTTGAAACTGGGGTCTGTCTTCTATCAAAATTCTGTTGGCAACAGGCAGAGTCTATGATTACCTCTGCAGCAGGTTAGTTCTTTTTTTAGAATCATGCATACAGCAAAATGTCTTTGGAAGAAGTGAATCTTCCAAGATTTCACTTGAAATCAGATTGGATTTAACTACTTTGAGAATTCTGTCACAACTCCAAAAATCATTGTCCTGAGTATATTATTAGAGAAAAAAATGTGGCTTTGTAAAAACCCAAAGTGTTTAGTTTTTGATAAAAATCAAGCTAAAGTTTCCAAGGCTGGGAGGTGATTTTGACAGTTTGAAATTTTACAAAATCTGTTGTGCTACAGTTGAATTTTATTTTGACATGATTTTATTTTGACATTATAATCCACTCTCTTGGAAGAAGATTTGAATCATCTGAGAAAATGGAAATCCTTGCAAACAGAAATGGATACTAAATTAAAAATGTAATTCTTCATGCACCTCTGGTTTAACCTGACAGAGCCTAACAGTTTCAAAGGAGTATTTATAGTTATTTAAATAAAGATTACAGAGAAAACACTGTTCTCCCCTACTCATTGTCTCTTACCAGAGCTGGAACTAGTGAGAGCCCTAATTATTTCCTCCAACTACTGCACAAAATTATGTTTCATAGCTTAGCTTTAAGAGGGAGGAGTAGGATTTCTTTCAGGGTTAGGCAGCTCTATAGTATGCTGGGAATGAAGAAGTCAGTGAGGAGCACAGATTAGTCTACAAAGTGAGTAGCACCTTCCTTCTTATTGGTGATTATCATAAAATCATAGAATGATAGAATAGTTTGGGTTTGAAAAGACCTTAAAGACCATCTAGTTCCAACTCTCCTGTCACTGGCAAGGGCATCTCCCACTGGAGCAGGTTGCTCAAAGCCCCATCCAACCAGGCCTTGACCACAGTCACGAATGGAGCATCCACAACTTCTCGTGTTGGCTCACCACCTTCACAGGAAAGAATTTCTTCTACATATCTATCCTGAATTTCCCCCCTCTACAGTTTGAATCCATTACTCCTTGTCCTATTACTACAGCTGCTGATGAAGAGTCCCTCTCCAGTTTTCTTGTAGTGTCACTTAATTAATTCTGATTTTATTAAAGTCAGAATGTCTGTGTCACACAAATATAAATCTACAGCCCTTCCACATCTGCTTCAACATGTTGGACTCATCTATTTGTGCTTAGTATATGGAGCTAATCAGAGGTCCATGATGCACTTCTGTCTTCATAGCTCTTTTAATTTCCACAGTTCTACTTCAAGTGCATATTTTGAAGACCCTCATGTACTGATGATGACAAAGGGAGTGATCGTAGTAATAGAATGGCTTCCAAACACAGCAATTTCATCTTGAAAAAGAGACAAGAGAGTGAGGAGATAGTGGAGGCAAGTAAAATCAAGCTGATGAACTGATGAATAAATGAGAACAGAATAGCAAACAGGATCACACAGAACAGTCAGTAAGTTTAAGATAAAGTATCTTTTCACAGAACATGAACATAACCAGGAAACACAACCTGTTGAGGAAAGCCCAAGTATACATGTATTTAATAGAGGATCAGATACATGTGTGCTAGGTAGAGCTAGCAAAAGTGAATAAATACATGGTTCCAACATACCTTAAATTTCCTAAATGGCTGATTGTCAAAGAGAATTGGGATAACAATGTTTGCATTTATACTTTACAGAAGCAGGTTTGGAAAGCAAACTATACTAGACAGGTAAGCAGGTCTTTCCATGTATTTTACCCTAGCTAATGTAGTTTGGTGTGTAAACTGAAAAATCTCTGAAAAGTTTACAATAACTGACCAAATTGATTATGAGAGCTGAGAAGCTTTTGCAAAATGGCAAGCCCTACACATTTTCTCTCACAAGACTATGGTCTAATAGTATCCACCAGAATAGAGAAGCAAATAGGAACTATGACATATCATTTAGGATTGTTCCAGTCCTGATCGTCACACTGCAGGTGAGCTCTTTGCTGCTGGATCTTACACACAAAGTTAAGGAGCAGGGAAGGTAAAATAAATCTGACCTGCACACCAGGGCTTGTTTAAGGGCTTTTTACCCTGTAGCCCTTCTGGATCTGATGTAAACCTGATATGTTCTATATGAATGTTGTTCTCCTGCCATTAATCTCAGGAGAAACTCTGATATTACCTGTACCTTCTGTGCTCTGCTGATGTTGAGGGAACAGTGAAGAATTCCATGGCATGACAGTCTGGCCTTGGGTGTGTTTTCAATGCTGTGACCAAATTTGCAGTATCAACCCACTTTATGGGTCTTCACAGGGAAGAAACAAACCATTGTCTAGAAAGATATCTGTGGAACTCTGATAAGAGAATAAAGAGGCCTGAAAATTTTCAATGTGCAGTCCTTTTCATACTCTACTACTGCTTAAAGCTCTCCTTCCCCTTTGATTCTTATTAATTCTCACCCTAGCGAGGGTGAGGTAAGTACATCCAGAAGGTGGGAATGAACATGACTCAGTCATGTGCCTTTTTCTCAAACTGGACGCTGTGCCCCTCTCAGGTTGTGCCAAAAATCTGAAGGAAGGGATAACATGTCCACAGTCCCTGCAAGTCAGGGGTGCCATAACAGGGCATGGGACCATGGAGTCTTTGGCTCTGTGCTGCTGCTTTCTCCATATTTATGGCTTTTATCATTACTCAGTTCAGCCACACAAGGCAAATTGTGTTTAATAAATTAGCCTAATGGATTCAGCAAGTGGTTTGTGAGCAGGGTGCTTCCTCCGGTTAAGGAAAACATTTATATTCCCTCTCTCTTTGCTTTTCATGACAAAGAGGGTAAGCAGAGGGCAGGGTACAGTGGGGAGGGGGGAGCAAGCCTGCCTGTCATCCCTGGGGCTGGGGACATCATCAGGGCCAGCCGCAGAAGGTTTGTGGGGAGCCTGGGGCGCCAGTGGCCTTTGTCTCGTCACCAGTGTCCAGGCAGCCCAGGGCTGAGGTACCTACCACAGCCTCCCTGGCAGGCAGCTCCCTCCCCTTCCCTGTGCTGCGCATTAAACTCTTCCAAAGGGGCCTCTTTAACAGCTCCCCATGAAATAATAATTCATTATGTCACTAGGAGGGAAGAAAGGGAGTGTAAGTGTCTTGATGGGATTAGCGTAAACCCCCGCAGAGATGATTTAGGAGCCGTGATAATTCATTTAATAGGGGCCTGGGGTAAATTGCTAGACAGGGAAATGTAACTGAACCAGCTTAGAAAGGGCGCATTACAGGTCTGTATATGATAACTGGCTTCATTAGCAATATTTAAGAGATTTCATTTAAGAATGAGTCATAAAAAGCAGAACTATGTCATCCACCTGGTTTGGTGGCCTTTAGCTTTACTCTGTCTGAATATTAAATTGGAAATGGCACTACAGCAACACATTTTGGAAACTGTTCTTTTGGCTGTTATTTGTATGGTTGGTTTAGCTTCTCATTTGTTAACCTTTTAAAATGAATATCATTGAAGCGGCTAACAGTGCACCCAGAACTCAGGGAGATGAGAAGGATGCAAGGCTGAGAACAGACTGCTGCAAAACTTAGAAAAAACTCCAGGTTCTCACCACAGTACACACACAAGGATCCAGAAAATGTCAGAAAACAGAAAATACCTTTCATGAAGCTCAGTAAGCTAGTTCCTTTCCCACGGAATACCTCTGATTTTACAACAGCTTGGAGGGCTGGAACAACAAGCATGCATACAGACATAGTCAGATGGACTTTGGGAAACCTACCATCCTGTACCATGGAGCTGAGGTTTGCCTTGGATGCAGTTATTTGTAAATGCTGGGTTTGAGTTTGGAAAAGGAAAGATAGATAGGATAGTTTTCTTCTACTCATTGATATTTTAAAATTGGTAATCCTGAAAAAAGTCTGCTTTTTTTCAAAGCATAGTCCAAACAAATTTTAATTATGGCCTAAATAACTGACTAGAGATTCCTATTCTATATATGGGTAAATATTAAATGGTAATATTTAAGGGGTAATTACTCATGCGTAAAAATTAGAATGCATTATATGAGGTTAGAGAACATAAAGAACTTAATTCTGTATAGCCTTGCAACTTCATTAACTCCTCTGGGGCTGTGACACGTAAACAATGGGAGAACTTGACCTGGCACTTACATGGTTTGGATGTGTGTGAGGTGATGTCCATTATTCACACAAAAGGAATTATTCATGACTAAAATTAGTGTAAAGTATTTTATTCATCCTAAATATAGGGGTCCTGTGCTTGTCAAGTCATGTTTCAGTAATATTTGTCACCAGTACTTATGATGTCCTTTGGCCCATGAGATGCATTTTAGGAGTCATGATGCATTTCAAGATTTGAGAGGATGTTTAACAAAAAATGAGTCATAAGCCTACAAACTTTTTCAGTACTCCCTTTTTATTTATGACTATTGATTTTTTTTAATCACAGAAAACAAAGGAAATGCCCTTATAAATAAGCACCACCAAATAAATTATTAAAATAATTCTGTCATAAAAATGTGTGCTACTTATTCTTCTGCTCCAATCTCAAAGTGATATAGTGATATTTTAACCACTACATAGGATTAGATTAAGATTTCATGATGATATTTTATCTGGGGACATTGCCAACTGAAGCGCATTGTAATTCACTGTACAAGCTCCTATCATAGAAAACAAAAAAACTGAATTCTTTTCAACCCTCAGTCAAAGTGTGGCTGTATTAAGAAACTCTTCTAATAGAAAAGGCAAGTAATGATACACAAAACAATGCAATAAGAAAGGTAGTGTTGTAAAAGATAAACCAGATTTTCTTCAAGTATTGAAATTTAGCAAACCCTCTTGGTTCTGTCTGTCTACCATAGAAATCCCAGTGATATTAGCACCCTTTTTTCCAACTTCAAAATCCCACGATAAAGAGGTTGCACTTGATATAGTATTGTAAACCATTTCGAAATATAGCAAGCAGTATCTTTATCAAAGGTAGCTAAAGATATTAATAACCATGACTGTCAAATGTAGGAATAAGACAAGTGTTTTAATAAATCTTCACTAATACTCCATACAAATATAAAAGAATGACTAGCTTTCTCTCCTTTCCTTTCCCTAGTGACCACTGCCTGTTATGACTTTGAATGATTCCCTCTAATGGAAGACAGCCAATACTGTCCATTATTCCAGATGGTCAGCTCGGCTGCAAAGTTCTGCTAATGCTTCTCAGCATTCAGACATAATTCAGCAGGGGTTTTTTTGTGTGTGTGGGGTTTTTGTTTTGGTTGGTTTTTTTTTGTTTTATTTTTGGTTGGGTTTGGATTTTTTTTAGCTTTAAATGTATATCCAGTCCAAGATCAGCCATCTAATACCTGGCAGAAAAAAATCTGGGCTATCTTGCTGATTAGCTACAAAATCCATTTTGGTACTCATGCTAGAAAGTAAACAGTGGTTTCCTGCTCAGTTCATATTAAAAGAAATTCAAAACAGACCAACAGCTCTGTAATAGCCAGTAGAGTAATATATTATTCACTTGATTCTCCACAGCTAAGAGGTGACAGGTAAAAATATAAGCAGACTTTCTGGGCACATTCTCAACTGGGCTGTACCTGCAAAATGATCCTGCCTGTTACCACAATTTGCACTGAACATAAACAGGATTTGGTCCAGTATCTTCCATGTAGCAGATGTTGCTTTTTCATGTATTGGGGATATTTGACATGCTCTGTCCTGATTTCTGTAAAAGCAATACAAATCATGCAAATATTTCATGCTCTAATCAGCAGAAAGTAGATAAGTACTGGCCTGTGCATGCAATTTACCAAAGCTCAACTAATTTTTCAGTTACTAGATAATGGCTGGATATTATAAAGTAATGCTCATCACTTCACACAGGCAGCATTTGCTTAGTACTGTTCTCTGTTAATACAAAGAGGCATTAGCAGACACTTGTAAATTTTCCTATGTACAGCTTACATAAAAACTAATGACAACAACAACAAATGACAACTGCTCCCATTTAAAGGCACTGCACCTAGAATAAATATTCTAGGTGTCCTTGGGGACAAATATTTCAAGGGCTTAGATATCTTTCTGGTATGCCTCCTAGCATTCATCTCCTCTGAAAAATCATGCTACAAAAAGTGGGCTTACACACTACTTACAAGATGTTCTGTAACAGGAAGCTTACAATGCTGCATTTCTGGCCTGAAAATTAAAATTATGTGATTAATTTTACAAATAACTCTATTAAAAATTGAATGGTAGTTTTGACATTGAATTATTCCAGGTTTTTATCTTTGATCAGGAATGCAAATTGGGCTGATAACTGTGCATTTCATTGCAGCAATAACCACCATTTAATCGATATATTTTATTCCAGACAATAAGATATTTCTAAATATTCAAGGAACATTCAGCTAGAAGTCACCAGTGTTTTTTTAAAATAAAATTGTTTTTGAGATAAAAACTATCTATACATTTGAGCTGCTGAACTTTTTCAGAAATTATTATCCCTAAAGTACTCTTGGTACTCTTGATAAAATAAAGTTTAACCTGTGTTTGAAACACACATTACAAATAGATGTATAGATGAACGAGATATTGAGAAAAGGAAGAGTACAGATTATGAATATTAAGATTTATATTAATCTATAAGCCTATTAAAGTACAGTAAAACCTGTCCTTCAGACCACCTTTTTAAAGATATCACCTCCCTGATGGGACCACTAAATTTCGGGCCAAATTATTTTCCCATAAAGAACAATGAAAAGAAAATGATTATATTAAGACTACTTCTACTATGGTTTCTTTTCATTGTTCCGCCAAAAATGATTCCAAACAGTAAAATAACATTGATTTTGACCTTGTTAATGAACCTGAAGAACTTCAAGGCATACTTGACCATAGATTTCCCTTTAAACAGGAAAAAACTGACATGTAGTCATCATAATTTCATCAACCTTGGCAGAAGAGATGTAATTTTACTGATATTTTGGATAACCAGCTTGTCTTGATATTTTTAACGTTCCACAGGGACAAAAGCATGGGGTTTTTCATCATACCAACACTCTTAAATGATTCTGTAATTTGTATCACGTTGATTAAGTCTTCTGAGAGTTAGGAATATTTTAAAAGGCTGTGTTCTACAGATTTATATACTATTATGGGATTAATTTAATTTTTCTGAGATGTCCATCTTCCCTATGGTTGGAACTTTCCAGAGGTGTCTCACTGGGACTTCCTCACTCTCTTTAAGAGGCTACACCTTGTCTGTGTAAAGCATAGATGATCACAGTTTCCATCCATATTATAAGTCCTAGAGACTATAGGTCCCAGGGTGAGATGTCCTATTTTGATTTAAGCTGGTTTACATAGACTGGGACCTCCAAACAATACCCCGGTCTGGTTTAGGAGATTTCAAAGTATGGGTTGCAAAAAGCATGTTGGCCCACCACTAGCCATGGTCTCTTTTTTGTATTTTTACATTTCTACCCCTATTCATACACAAAATCCAGTGTTTCCCACGTCTTTGCTACCAATTTTCCTGTGTTTTTGTCAGTTTGTGTATTTACATGAAATCATAAAACATGCTGAGTTGGAAGGAGCCCACAAGGAGCCCCCAAGAGTCACACCATGTGCCTGAGAGCATTGTCCAAGTGCTTCTTGAGCTCTGTCAGGCTTGGTGCGGTGACCACATCCCTGGGGAGCCTGTTCTGGTGCCAAGCCAACACTGGGTGAAGAGTCTTTTCCTGATGTCCAACCTAAACCTCATCTGGCACAGTTCCATGCCATCTCCTTGTCCTGTCAATGGCCACCACAGAGCAGTAACCAGTGCCTGGCCCTCTGCCTCCCCTCAGGAGGAAGTTGTAGGTCTCCTCTCAGTCTCCTCTTATCCCTAGCCAAAGTACCTCAGCCACTCCTCATACGGCTTCCCCTCCAGGTCTTTCATCATCCTCATAACCTTCCTTTGGATGCTCTCTAATACCTGAATGTCTTTTTTACATTGTGACACCCAGAACTGTCCCCAGAACTCGAGGTGAAGCCATCCCAGTGCAGAGCAGAGCAGTGCAATCCCCACCCTTGCCTGGCTGGCCATGCTGTCCCTGATGCCCCACAGGACATGGCTGGCCCTCCTGGCTGCCAGGACACTGCTGGCTCATGTTCAGCTTGCCACAGATCCCTTTTCATGGAGCTTCTCTTCAGACTCTTGCTCTCCAGTTTGTCCATACATGCCTTGTCCCAGGTGCAAAATTCTTACTTTGTGTGAAACGTCCTAACCACTGCTGTCATGGGGAAGTGTATATCTTGGCCTTTACATCTATGATACTAATTGCTTATTATGATCTAAATGGTTTTCTTTCTAAGGCAGTGAAAAAACACACTTAAAACCCAAAACAAGCATAATCTTCCAAACTTGGAATACACTTGAATAGTATTTTTTTATTCTGCATATAGCCTTAATTTTCCTGTAACTAAACCAGGCATTTTTAGTGTTAAAAATCAAACCCAAAATCAGATCATTAGGCCTATTACATTACTGCTTTCAGAGTTCTGTATGGTTTTGTTTGGAGTGTATGTCTTGCCGTGGTGGCAGACAGGGACCTAGTGATCCTCATAGATGATAGAAGCAGAGAGGAAATGCATCAAGAGAAAAATTAGAGTTTTCCCTCATCAGAATTTCTTTGGTGTCTCAGTAGTGGGACATGCCCATCCCACCCAGGTTCTGATGTCATACTTGGAAGATTCAAGGGAATTTTACAAGGTGTACAGTTGTTTGGTGTAGTTTAAGTTGAAAGGCTCTCTATACTTCAGCTGTCTCAATGGAAAAACCCTTACATCTGAACTGGGGGCTCTCAGTGGACCCTGTGCTGGTGACCCATTCAGTCAAAACCTGCCCCACTGTGATTGGAAGTACCAAAGGAGGTTTCTGCACCTCAACTTATTTTCACTTGTCAACATGACATTCAATTAAATTATTATTCTGCTAGATGAGGCACAGTCTACCAAGCTGCCACTTGTCTTTAATCCAGTGCTTTTACTGGACTTGTGCCCTATTGCCTCCAATTCACAAGCTATTCTTTGTGAATGCTAATAGTATTGCTAGTACCTTGGTATTTGTGTTGGTAGTCTTGGAGCACGAATTCTTCAAGTTAGTGTTGATTCCCAGAGGGGCAGATCTTGACTCCTCTCCTCACTAGTCCTTTCTTCTCTCCCTCTCCTTCCTCCCCTCTCTCTCTCTCTCTCACTGTTGCCACATGGTCCCACCACCTGCCTTGTACTATCTTTGCTCATCACAACCTCCCTCCTTTTCTTTCAGTTCAGTCGCCCAGCAGAAAATCACCTCCGTTTAGCTGCATTAGTTTTCTGCCAGGTTGGCATGCTGAATCAGTTCTCAGAGGAGCCTGGGGACGGTCAGTGTGCATGACAAGTGCCAGAAGTGCCTGGCTGGGGGCAGGGGGAGAGGAGGGGAGGAAACAGGATGGAAGTAGGACCTTCCCTCCCTGGTGGCTGTGGGCTGGCTCAGTGATTAGCTGATCCCATCATGCTGAAGAAACCTAAAATATGAAGGCACTTTATAGGGTCCAGTACTTGATTAAATAGATTACTCACATTTCTTTGAGGGTGTTCAAACTCACTGGTAAACTCTGTTTTGTTAACTCACATTATTAACCCTTCTAACCACAGCTTTTATTTCTAAAAAGAATAGTTGCAACTTACAGTAAGCAGTCTGGTGCTCACAAAACTGAGTGGTAAGAAAAATGAAGATTAATAAAAAAGCTGATTCACAGAAATTAAACTCTGCAATTTAGGTCTCCTATGCCCAGACTTTAATTTATGCCATGACACTTTGTTGTGTGAAAATGTCCAATAAAGCCAAGACTCTGTTCCTGCTTCAACCCACCTATCTGTAATGGGTGTTTTGGCAGAGTAATTTGGCAGCCCTACAGTACTTGAAAGGCTGTTTTTTTCCTTGTGCTTTTTGCACAACAGTACCCCTTTTTGTTCAAATGAGACTTTGTCGAAGCCTGTAATAATTCAAACCAACCCTCAACTCATATTTGTTCAAACACATATTTTAATATGATGTTTAAAATGTTTGTGTAGGCGTGTTAATACCCATCATGTATTAAGGCTAAAAAGCAAACCATCATTTTAATATTGTTTCATTACTAGTATTTGATGTGTGACACAAATTCATGACTGGTTAATGAATAAATGTCAGTGTGGCACAACTATTTCTGTTACAGGGCAATCAGTGTCTCAATAAGGGTTTGTTAAAGCCAGGGTTTAATTGTTTTTCTTTCCTCAACAGTTCAGTGAACTAAATGCAACTTACTGTCTTCTCACTTTTTTCTCATTCCTCCTGAAATATCCCAGTGTTGTCCTTGCTGCATCTGTACTGGAAGCCATGATCATCTCTTTACTATTATCATCTATACAGCATGATAGATGTACTTGGATGATTTACATATAAATAAAACAAAAACTCTTTGTCCAGAGGAGCCTACAATCAACTGTTTGAGTGCTGCAATTGCTATCACATGGGCGGTATTGCTGTGTCCATGTGTTATCAACTTGAAAATTGTGGCTGAAAGCTTTAATTCTGCAGTCAGGTCTGCTAGTGAGGAATAGATTTAGGCCCCAGTCCTGCAGTTGGCTGTGCTGGCCAGCAGCCCAGTGCCTTTGCGGAGCCTGGCAGCGGGCATCACCAGCAGACAGGACGACGCAGTGAGGTCCTTCACAATTGGATTTTGCTTGTTAGTGCTACAAATCAACCCATCTTTTTTTTTTTTTCCTGCTCTCTTCCTAGAGGAAGGGCTCTAAATTCTCATACCTAGTGGCACATTCCTGTTTGTGGGAAAGACACAGGCATTTTCTTTTGGGCAACACTATTCAGAATTCCTCGATTTTGTTTCAGCAAAACACTCTGACTGGCATGTTTTGCTGCTAATTGTGCAGTCCTTGTTCAGGCAAAATTCCTGTTATCTCCTCTGGGCATTTTGCCCAAGTAGGGAAACAGGACCCATTTTATAACAGTCTGTAAAAAAGAGCATTTTCCAGTTCTAACCTGTTTCAAATAGTTCATTGGCTATGAATCTATATGGTTAAAAAATATTAACTGGCAGATTTCAGGTAATTAAAATATAAAATATCAACATTACATAGAGTTAAGAAAAACTATCCCTTGATTTATGGGTCTTTGCTGATATATTGAACAGTATTGCCCAATATATGATATGTATTGTAGTAATTATGTATTACAGGGTTGTATAGCTTTTTGAAACAGCAAAATGTAAAATGTGTATTTAAAGCCTTTGGTCACCTATTGGGAGTGATGTTAATTAAGATTTGTGAATTATTTTCTGCATGAAACCACAATCTTTACAATAACAATATATAGATTATGAACTTCTCAGAAAACGTAATGCCTGTGGGTGATATTTTGGTTGTTTAAGTACTGTCATTCTGGCAGAGCATTAATTTAGATTTTCATGCTCTAGTCAGCACCTTGGATGTCCTTAGAGTTTTACACTTGGATTAAAAATACATTGAATTCATCAAGCATATTGTTAGCAAAATGAACTTGAGACTTCCCTGTTGCAAACCCAGTTTTATGATTTTCTGACTCTAAATGACCTAAGAGAAAAACAGAAATGTTTGCAATTTTGCGGTATAAACCTTTTCTCCCTAGCCTTGTGCAGTTTTGAATTTCTGAAATAAACTCTGTGTAAATAGCTATTGGGCTGGTTTCAATATTGAAAATTGATCTTATTTCTTTTCCAAATATGTCAATAGCAAGGCCACCACTTCCTGGAAATCATTAAGCAGAGTAGATCAGATCTGCAGCTGGTTCAATTTCAGACACGGATATTTGAAACATTTCTAAATGCATCCAAAGAAAGTTCAAAGCTCACAAACCCAAGACCTGTGACCTGCACACACACAAAAAAATCCTAGCTACAAGCAGGAAAAGATCAGGATGCAAGAGAAATAAGGAGAATTTGCATCAAAGAAAATTCTATTGTGGTACAAAAGAAATAAATCTTATGTGTATGAAAATCATAAGCTTTAAGATTTGGAGAGAGTTGTGCAATTGACAATCAAATGGAGCTTAAAGGAAATTATGAGGTTTTACACTAAAGTCCTGAAATAAAGAAAGTAATATTTTACAGCAAAAAATTGCAAATGTCAAGATTAAATCATAAGACTTTGCACCATTGAGCCACTAGCTAGCTCTATAGCTTCTTCACTTCTTAACACAGGGAAAGACCAACTTTCATGGTCAATAAAACTTAAGAACTTTAGAAATACATTTAGCGATATAAATCATATATTTGTGACTTTTCCTCCTTCAACAGCTAATTATGGGAAAAAAAAGAATACCTGAACTACATGGCTGCTAACCTATTCTTGCATTTGTTTTCAGGCTCATTTTTTAATCACTTTTGTTTGTTCCAAGGAAATTGTACTAATTTCTCAATTTAAAAAGAGGTGGCTACTATAAATTAAGAGAACAGGGTGGTTTTTTGTCTTACTGCAGTAATGAGATCTTGAGTAGATATACCTTGGAATAAGCAAGTCAAACCAGATTCAGAAGTGGAAAATCCAGAGCTCAAATGCCTAAACTGCTTCCTCCAGTCCAAAGCTGGACAGGTGGCGACCCAGATTGAATCAGTAGTTGTGGGAATGATTTGATTCACAAACAGGGTTATAAAATTTTATATGGAGATGCCAGTGAAAGTCACAAGATCGTAGGGAAAAGACCTTATTCACATAAATTACCTGAATGGCTATGAAGCATAAAGAAAATAAATTGAACAATATTGCCCGTACTTAGCTTACAGGCATATGGTACGTATCTTCACATGATATACATGATAACAATGGGCATATTTGTGAATCCATAGAATAATATTGATACATACCCCCTTAATAATTCAAAGAAGGAAGCAGTTGCCTGTTCTGAGGCTTATGAATTCACACATATAGATTATGAATTTTACTGCATAAAGAAGGCATTTTTAGATCGGAATCTTGTCTGTCTTTCCTCATGAAGTATCAGCTGGTCATATAGAGTATGTTACCTTTCCTTACAAGCCTTATTTCTTTTTTACAGATACAATCACACATACACGTTGGGCATGTTTGTGCAGAATTAATTTTGGTGAATATTGGGGCATTCGAAGGGGCATATGAATTTCTGGAGGGGGAGCCTCTGCTGGTACTTGGCAGTACAGTGCACATGGTTCACATCTGGCATGAAAACAAATTTTTTTTATGGCTAGCTCCACACCTGTACCATATGTAAATACATATAACAGCAAAATATTTCCAGCCCTGTCTACCCAGCTGATGCATTGATCTCAGCGGATACTGAGATATAAACTTCAATTTGGCCCCCAGTCACTTAGTGGACACTGCCACCAGCAGCTCTGACACCGGGTTATTTGTTGTTGCTGTTTGCTGTCCCTGTTTGCACATTAATCCAGTGACAATTAGGTGTCAGCAAGCGTTGTTTCTGCTCGCTGATAGCCTTGGGCTCTGCGCTTGGAGCCCTAATCAGGAGTGTAAACTCTGCTATATTTCAATTTGGAGAAGCGCTCTTCCGCTAAGAGGCCCCTGGCACTGCGATAAATAAAACGCCTATTTACTCTATTGCCACACTTAGACATCTAATGCACTTACTACCGGCCCCCTAATCATGGCCCACAGTTAAATCCACCTATAAATCACTCCATTCTCATCCTGCAGATTAGTGAAGCCATTTTCCCCAAACCCCACAATGAGCACTGTTTCCTTTTCTTGTTAGTCAAAAGCGAGATGATTTTTATTAGGTTAAAGACAAGCTCACAGACGGTAAATCGTGTGGAGGAAAATAAGATGAAGAGTCCTGTGGCCTAGTGGGGATGGCAGGTGGGATGGGGCGGGCCATGACTCTGGTAGGCATCATCCCACCCTAGTGCATCACGTCCCCAGTAGTGCATCTTCCCAAGCTCCAGACCCGGGTGACATCTCTCCAGACACTGCACAAAAAGGCAGCTGCCCACAGGTGTGACAAATGTGTATGGCTTCAGCAGCCATCAGTGCAGGCAGTGGGGAAAAGGCCTGTGTGGGGTGCCTTTCCATTTTGTATCACCCACTGCTGGGTTTATCTGCAGAGGTTTCTGGATGTGCATAAATGGGGCTGGCACAGAATAAGATCTGGAGAAACAAGCACATGCCATTGATACAGTCCCACCAGGAACAGTCCAACTTTATCCTCCACAGCACTGCTATGCACAGTGGGAGCAAATGCACGCTGATGCAGAGCATTCAATACAAACAGCTTGGATCTCCTTAAAAACAGGACCGCCTCTCAAACCTTCTTTATATACCTTCGTTTAAGTAGCACTACCTTGTGTACAGCTGTTTTAGCATAGCCAGGCACCTAAGGTAAATGTAATGCATAATACATTTTGCATTTATTTTTCAGTGGCTGCTAAGAAAGAGATTCTGGGTTTTTAAAAATAGGTTCTTTATTCTCAACCATTCACTGAATATTTCTGTGAACAATTTCCAGTCTTATTCAGATGAAATTTGTTGCAAATATCTGATATTCTAAATTCTACCTGGGTTAATTGGTTGCAGAGGTCACACACTTGTCTGCATATCTTTGATTGAAGGCACACTGTGCTGAGATATCAGATTTTCTGTGCAATAACTATAATAAATTCAAAATTCATTATCCGTAAATATTCTGTGACATTTGCTCTAAATTTTGGCACAAGGTTCTGATAGCAGACCTCTGTGTTAGGAGGATCAAAGAAAGCAAGCAAAACAGAGAAGCAAAGCACAGCCTGATCAAAAACCTCCAAGCAAATCAAAGAAACCATCAGGGGATGCTTTTATTTTTCCAGCATTAGTCTGCTACCCTTGATATGTGGCAGAACAGTCCCTTTTCTGGGTAGGGAAGCTTTCACATATACATGTTCATGCAAAAGCCATCCAGAGGGATGGCAGAGATTTATATCACCCACGGAACACGATTTACCTCCTACGTGGACATGCACCCATATGTGCCGTTGAGGGGGCAGCGGCAGCTGTCATCGTGTGGAGGCCCACACCACCACAGGCTCTGCAAATTGACCCTCCAGCACTAAGTCCCTGCTCCATCTCAGCATCCACGGGGATAAGATTCAGCCTCTTTTCTCAGCCTCCTCTCCCTGCTTGTTACTTTTCAGGTTCTAAACAGGATGGATTGCAGTGAAGAGCTCCCTGTAATCTCTCTTTAACCATTTCCATATGACAACTGCTTTGGATCCCCACAGCCGGATGAAAAGGCCAGAAGCCTTGGCTCTGTTGGGGGGGTGGGTGCCCCTGGGGAAACATATGTAAACAAAGCCCAGCTCTGTAGCCTTTTGCACCTCTCTCTCTTTTCTCATTCTTGCTTGGATCTCAGGTGGAATTAAAGGGATTAAACTGAGCGTAAATGAGGCGAGTGTGTAAAATGACTCCTTTCTGAACCAAACGGCATGTTCCGTGCTGAGGAAATGAGATGCCCATTTAAATCTCATCCATCCACCGCCTGTGGCCACCACCATGTACCTGCCTACTTAGCCCAAGGGTTAATTAATTGAGGCTTCAATGCACTATTGCAAGAGCATTATTGCATTTGATACTCTACATCTGTGATTTAAAACTCTTTCAGTCCCTTGTCAGCAAGGGAGGGTTTTAACTAGGAAATTAGCATTCAGATAAGGGTACGCTCTATTTGCTTCTGAAAGGAAGGAAATATTAAGGATGCTGGCGCACAAACCAAGCTGTAATATCCTGTCCCATCCTAGAAAGGGCTCTTGGGCCCCGCTTCCCAAGGGGACACTGTGTACAAGGGGACTAGAACATAGAAAAAAGGAATTACAATTTTCGGTGGAAATATCATAAAGTAGAAAACAGACAACAAATTGTGGTTTATTTTTCAGAAACTTCTCCTTATTCCATGATAATTATATGTTTCCTCTCTTGACACCTGGCTTATTTTAAATATCCAATCACCCAACCAGCCTATTTCAGTCTTCTCATGGAGTTCAAATATTAATATCATCATCTAGTTAGGAAGATTTTAATAATAACTTTTATTTTCTCTAAATAAGCAGAAAAATAATAATTCCTTGCCTTCACATAATGTTCTTGCATTATAGTCAATCGCATGTGTGTATAATCCCCAACCATTAAAATGAAACAAACATTTTCCAGCAATAAAACACAGTTGTTTGGGATATGAAGTGACAAAGGAAGTATCCAACTGAAACAGCAGGAAGAACTGAAGGTAGAAAGAATGCATTTTGCCCAACTTTGAGTCTAGCTACCAAACCTCAAAACTGAGAGAAAAATGGAAGCCATACATGAGCTACAGTGATTTACACAGTAGGTCACCTTACTGCAAATTTCTCACTGCTTAGTTCACATGGCACTTCATTCCTGCCTCTTTTGGAAAGGGCCACTTGCACAAGAAGAATTTCAGAAATAGGACCTAATGGGTTTAATCTAGAACCATGCCAAAATTGCAGCATTCTCCTTCTCTGCTCTTCAGTCCAGAGATAAAAACCTAAGAATGAGTTTGGCCAGGCAAGAGGTCTGGAGTGAGATGGACTGCCATAACTACCCATGCCAAGGGGTTGTCCATAAGGCATTGTGCCTTGGGAAGATGGAGTTACATGACTCAGCAGGATGCCCCACCAAATAACTGCTATTGCCATTTGCTGGTGTTGCAATGATTGATCTATTTTGAAGAGTGCATTCCGTCTCCAGGATGTCACACCATTTTGTTGAAAATAAAGGTCACAACTATGCCCTCTTCTTCCACGCTCCTTGGGGAATCGATGTGGCTGTGCAAGGTTCAGTGTGCCTGCGCTGGCTGTCACTGGAGCATGTCACAGGATGAAGCACAGCAGCTGTGTGTCCGAGCACAGCAACAGTTGCAGGGATATCTAAAACAGGAAGTGCAGATTAACTTGTCCAGTTGAAACTACAGGGGGAATTTAGGAAGACAGAATGCAATCAGCCAGGACACTGAGGTTAACACAGTTAATCTTGTGGAAAGTGCAATGGGACCTTTAATAACTGCAACTGGTCAAGGCCTCAGTTTTACGTCTCATCCCAAAGATGGCACTTCCCAGTGTTTGGTGGTGCTCTTGTGGCTGGAAGAGGGGAATAGTGCCACCTACTGCAACAGCATCATCTCTCATAACACCTGGGCTTACCTGAACAGTGTCACCAGCATCCTGGAGTGTCTGAAAAAATAGAGTGCTAATTAGAGTTTTTACTGGTTTTCATTTATAGGTGGTTTGTTCTTCCTTAGGACCCCTTTCGTCTATTAGCTATGACGTCTGACCTTGGCAAGCAGAGTTGTTAGTTGGGGGATGGCCAAGCACTGTCCCTGAGGGCTAATGTATTATCCCACCAGGCATGGGGATGGGAGCAACTGGTGCTCTTTTTGACCAAGTCCTGTCACTTTTCTTTGAGCTTCTTGACAGACAGCTCTTGAGTACTTCACAGGGCTAATTGTCATCGACTTAAGAAGCGTGTTAGATGTTTGCACAAAGGTTTTTATCCTTTCAACAATTAATCTTTGAACTACAGAGCTTAATAAGGCACTATGAACTTCACTGTGGTATTTTAACAAAGCACTGAGACTGATGTATGCAGTTCAGGTTTATGAACAATGACACAGGACTTTATTTAGCAGGAGGCAATCTATCCAGTGTAAATCAAATATCTCTAAGCCAGCCTCAGAACAGTGGTGGGCATAAATCAATGTGTTGTCAAGCAGGCCATATCTAGTCTTTAAGACATATGTCTGTTCTGTATCTTTCTTTGATCCGTGGGGCATACACACAGTTTTACTACAAAGAGCATTTCATGAGCCCAGGTTTCTTCATAATCACTGTATTCCTGGAATAGCTCTTTAAAGTAGGACTACCTTTAAAAGTCTGTAAATACATGCATATTTTCTGCTACCCACTGGTAGTTTTGATATTCTACTCACACTGCACAAATGTTTTGATATGAGGCATACTGAAGAAGGCTTAAAAGCAACAGGAACATTGTATATTTACTCTCCTAAGATGCAAAGAAGATACAAGCTCTTGGGTGTGCACTATATAGTTGTTGTAGAGGTTAAAAAGAAGACATCGTGATTAAAACCAGAGATGTGATTCCAAAAATGAGAACTAAGGCTTGGTCCCACAAGAGCTTAAATATGCTCTCAATTCTGACAGAAAACCAGAGGGCCTTGAGGAAGTTCATGTTATAAGATTGCATGTTTATATAGGGTGTGAACAACAGAGAAGAAACTAAAATATGTTACTGAATGCAGGTTTACATCCTGTGAGGTTAATCAAGCAGAGGGCAGAGAGGAAAGTACCTAATACTCCAGAGATGAAATGGTTTCATGAGAGCCACACCCCTGAAGTTGCCTTTTTAGAAAGTGTAATAGGACTTTTTCAGTTTCATAAAGTATCTTGATAACTGGAAAGTGCCAGTTAATGGTACAATGTTCCAACTATGAATTTTACAAAGATTAATCTACCCCTTTAGGATCCAAAGGAGCCAATCAAAAGCTGCCCAGTCTTCAATGTTTTACAGTCTCTGTGGGCAAAAAGCTCAGCTGAAACTACCATTCAACATCCTAAACTGTCATCTTCATCTTCTTCTAGCATAAAAATACATATTTTTCCCCATAATAAAGATTTTTTATAATAGCAATAAAGTAACTCTAGAGAACATGGTTGTCTTGAGATAGCTTAACTGTGTGTGATACCTCATAACACCCTGGGGACCCAGCCACCTCATAATAATCTCTTTCTTTACCATGCCTTGCTTAATTAGGGAGTGAAGCCAAAAGGTCAATGCAGGATAAAAATGTAAATCTTGAAGTTTTCTTGTGGACCCTAACTCCATATCATAAAATATATATAGTGTGCTCATCACAAAGCTTAGTGCATTAGCAGTTAGAAAGTGTAATGTTTTATGTTCTCAACATTTTAGTGTTTTAGTGAGACAACAAATAAAAGCCTTATGCTCCTTGGTATAAAATAATGTCTTTCTTCTGCGACAGATAATTAATAAGTTATTAATTTATTCTCTATGTACGAAATCTTCTTTAGCCTTGTACTTGTCTTTTACAAATATGACATATGATAAATATAATAGTTTTATAGTATTTGGGTGTACCCAAGATTTCCTTTATTTTACTTGCATATACCAAACTGTGCATGCCACTCTGGAGACCCACAATATGGTATACTACGATCTTCTTATTCCAGTTCTCCAGTGAAAGCAAACATAATTTCATTTCCAGATCTTGTTACTACATTTGAGTATTGATGTCATAATAAACAACATGCTTTGGCTATTTATCTTCTTGGTTCTTTCATTGTTTGTTGTTCTCCTTTCCAGTTGCCTCCTGATGATAAAAATATGCCTGCATTCAAACTGTATGTATTTCTGACACTGTTAAACATATATTTAAACTCCAGTCTCAGTTCTTAACCTGTTTTTATCATGAGTGATGGTTGCAAACCAGTAAATATTTATTTAGCTTTGGGTTACAGAGATTTCAGATTTCATTTATGGATTCAATAATCAATGTAACAGTGCAATTCTGTTAGAGATACAATTATGTGTATTTTCCCTTCTCTGATTCTAGGTAAATAAGTGGACAAGGCATACATCGCCCTGACAGATGTTTGACTGGCTGATCTGGATTTAGATAAGATGGACAATTTAAGAAATGTGATAATTTTGCCCCTCAGATCTTAATTTCCCCTTGTCTTTAAAATAGCAACAGTATTCTAACAAAGAATATTTGCTATCAGAATTGCAGGTACCTGATTTTTCTAGATATTCCATTGTGAAGCATTTCTTATTTTCATTTTTTATAGCATCATTGCTGTGAGTGACACTCTGTCTGTACCAGAACCCAGAAGACTTCTCATTAGGCAGCATATTGAAATATGTAGCTGTTTTACAGATTGGCTCTAAAATAAGAGAATGTACTTTCCCTTTTGGTTCAGTTACCTATTAAGGAGTAAACAGCTACCTTTACAAATTTTATATAGGTTTTCCTGACAGAGCCAAAGGTAAATAAACGTAGTACTCTGTCTGAATGTTAATATGCTTGTTTCATCTATTATTCAGATACATCTCTTACATAATACTTTCCATAATGAGTTGTGGTTGAGATGTTTGCACACCACTTTGGTATGAGTCAAAGAAGGCAGCTCAAGGATCTGCTTCCCAAGTACTGGTTGCCTTATGCTGTCCAGTCTAAGGTTCCTTCAGTTCAAGATCTTTGGATCCTTCAAAATCAGATTCCTATTTTTATCCACAAGCACAGTAGACTGCAACAACATAAGCACACCTAATGGACCTCAGCTCTGAACTGAAGGAGGACACATTCTGCTCCATCACCGTGTCTCCGTTTCCATTCTGAGTCTTCTCTAAATTGCTATACAGTGTGATAATAGTTTCTTACAGAGTGCGCAACTGCTGCACCAGAAACTGAAATGGTTCTTCAAATAGCTTGGAAGAGGCCACCACTCCTTGTTACCTGCTGCAGAGCAGGTAGCAGCAGAGAAGGCTAGCAGTTGCCTGCTGGAAGCCTGGAACCTCTCCAGACTCTCTGGAACTCTCCATTCAATCCACAGAATAATTCAGCCCTTTGCCTGCAGTTTTAACACTGAAAAAAATTTAGAGTGTATATCGTGTACCTTCCATTCTGCTGGGTTTGTGTTCTGATGTGCTGACATTATCTATAATTAAAAGAAGGTAGAAGAGAGCTGGAAGGAAGATTTTTTTTTCTTTTCTCCAAACAGAAAAGACAGTAATGGTGCTGGAAAAGTAAAGCATCTAAAAATTTAGCACAAAACTCCTCAAGACACTTTGAACACATACACGCCTCCACAGCCACTCACCCACTCATTCACACCCATATGCACTTTTTGAAGTGATCTTTTAATAAGGTGTAAACGTTCACCTGGATTTCAGCTCAGGGCAAACTGTTCCAGAAGTTGACAGGATGTTGGACCATTAAATTATTTTCCTGTCATTTTATCCTCATCTCTTTTTTTAGAAAGAACAAATACTTCCAATAACATTGTTAAGAAGGAAAAAATGAAAGAATAATGCCACATCAACACCAACATCCCTCTTCCTGCACTCTGTCTTCTGCTGTTAAAAAACGGTTTCCATTATGCTTTCTAAGTGGATGAAAATGTAACAGAAGTTGTTTCTTGTGCATTTTTTGCTTACTATACAAGATGAAGGAAGCCTGGAATATTAGAACAATACTGATACAAGGAGGGTTATGACAGCATTTACCCTAATGGTAGACTTTACATTTTTGGTACCTGTTGACATGATGGCCCATCTGTGCCTCAAGTTTGCCCTACTGTCCCTCAAGATGAGCAAAATTGAGTAGTCCTAATGATTCAATGCATCTCCAAAAGAGAACAACACTCTGGCACTGCTGTATTTGTTCTCTCCTTTTCAAGGAACACACCTTTGGAGTCACACTGTTTTCTTCACAACCCAAAGTATAAAGCCCATCATTTAGGTCCTGCAACATGACTGGCCATATTCCTAACTCCAGTCATCACTGGCTTGTTAAACATTGTTTTTCAGAAGTTATTTTCTATTCGTTGTAGCTAAGAAATTATGACTAATTCTGTTAATTGCTATTACTTTACTGTGTAGCTAAGAAATTAGGATTCCAGTTGCATTTCATGGATGATGGGAATGGTTTCTCTTGGCTAATTAAAATCCTTTTTTGTAATGCAGAGCAGAAGACGCAAAAAGGCCTCGGATTTGATTTGAAGGCCACTGATTTCTTGTGTGAGGATCTGATAGGGAGCTGTTTTATGTTTAGTAACATATTCATCATGTCGAGGAGATGAATTGTGTAAAACTTGCTTAAAAAACCTGTGCACACTCTGGGGTACCTATGTGTATGAGGACAAAGAGCTGAAAGAAAGTGAAAATATCCTATTAAAACTCATTTAAGAACAGCTTTAGCATTGGTGAAGTGTAGGGCCTCATTAAAGCCACCATTCCTAGAATCCCGGCAAAACACTTTGCACAATTCAACTGTTGTTTCTACAACTAATTATTTTTATTTTCTAATATATGCCTTGTGCCATGAGCAAAGAGCAGATTTTTCCCCCATTCCATTTAGTACATCTTCAAATGCTTACAATAAAGGTGAGTGCGTTTTACTGCTCTTTGGCTTCAGCTATTTTTGTTCTATAACAAAACCAATTAGACTGGTGTAGTCTGAATTTTTTTCCCCTCATTTCCAGCTGCTGAACCTGGATCTCTCTCAAAAGTACTTTCTTCCTTAGCCACAATATTTTTTTAATGTCATCATCTACTGATTGTTGTTTGGTTTAAATAGAAGAGATGAGAAAGCCATGGAACAGGCAGCTTCAGAACAAAAATTGGAACATGAAGAGACACTTCAAGTCTTTGCTTTTCTACTGATGAGGCAATCTCTATTTATGAAAAATAAATTAATTCCCTGCTTATGTTTGCTGTCTTCCTAGTTATATGCATTTTCACCATTAATTAATGGAGAGATGAGAGACAGCAGAACAACAAGCCCTATGCAATATGAATGGATGCTTGGGCTGACTGAATAGCTATTCTCCTTCAAGCATTGTTTTAGGTGGTGGCTGCATCAAGGATAAGACTCTTTCTCCCCTTTTGTGGTGCATCCTGAGAAGCCGCTAGAGACCTAGCCATGCATCTGAATAAAAGATAGGAATCTTACCAACAGGCAAAAAGGCCAAACATTAGTAGGGCAGATAATATAATGTTCTGTATGGAAAAAGACAACCACTCCTTGGTTTGCTTATTAAAAAAAAAATCTCTACAAAGACTGTGGGAGAGAGGCAAGTTCTTTCTAGCTGTCCAGCTCCAACGCATGTTTAGTGCAAACAGATATGTTTGACTACTGGCCTATCTTGAAATTCTTTCTCTGTAGGGCTTTTGTCTAGTTTAGATGTCAAAGTGTAAACAATGTCTTTTTCTTATGCTAAAATAGTAAGGGACCAGAGGGAGGGCACCTAATCTTTTACCACCTGTGTCTGTGTTGCATGCAAGTCACTTGCTTCAGTATTAAACTATTTTTGGTAGGTACCAAGCAAACTTCTTCCCTTTGTTTAAGATCTGGCTAAAAGGAGTAAGAAGCTACAGCATCTTCAGATTTCCTGAGAAAACAGCATGCAATAACTGGAGAAGGGAAGATCTTCCATATTGCTATATTCATGCTTTACATGCTAAAGTCCTGTTATGTTTTGAAAAAAGTTCCACATAATGCCTAACACACAACACATCCTTAGGAATGACAAGAATATATCTAAAAACCTAATATTAACAACCATTACAATCTATCCTAGCAGTGAAATGAAGTACAAGCAGCTAGAGATAGTTCCTTAAAATTGTGAGACTCCTTTAATCCACATAAGCTTGTCACAGAGCTATGTAATAAAGCTAAGTCATGTGAATTTGTAGTTAAAAGATGAACCAATTAGAGACTGAATAATTTGTGATATAACTGATAATAGGTCAAAGCAAGGTTATTGCAGGAAATGGACTTGACTTTGGAAAGAACATTGGATATTTGCAGGGCTAGCAAAAACAGCTTCTCAAATTAAAGTGTTAGTAAGCAGTGAAAGAACAGAAGTGCATCTCATTAAAAACAAATATCAGGGTATATTAAGGTATACAATCAGAATCAAGGACTACAGTCAATGAAACAAAACCAATACAATGAGGAGGGCAACATTCCATGTATGATTTGAAAGAAATCATGTTTAGTTTTCATTCCAATGTAGACTCTTCTTTTTAAAAGGAAAGATGTTTATCTATGTTTGGTTTTTAAATAATGCAAACACCTAGAAGAAACAGGCCAAAATTGTGGCTCACTTATTCTCAAAACATGCACAATACCAAAGATATGACAAAGAAAATCATATCAAATTATCTACAGCACAGTAAGAGCAATCTCTGCTGCTGGGCTTCCAGATGAAGTCTTCCTCATGACAAGACTGTGTTGACAAGTCTATCTCCGGTTTACTTCTCAAGAATTAAATGGCAAGGCACCTGGATGAGTTTGACAAGAGATATATGTATACACCAAAAAATGGACCTTCACCTTCTTACAGAGACTGTTGCTTTGCATTCTGTTGAAAAACCCACCATGCCTACCCCTGGCTGAACATTTTACACGCAGGTCCAGATAACCACACCACTCCTGCTCATGTAACAGGGAGGTACAATGTAAAAGGAAGCAGTATAACATGTATGAGGCCTGATAGTTTATATTTAAAATTCCACAAAATCATTAAAATCCCCCTTAAATATAGACATATACATCCAAATATGTCAAAGCCACACTTCTTATCTTGACTGTAAATAAAAATGGAGAAACCATCTTTTCTCACCCCTAGGGCTGTGAGAAATATGTTTTCATATGGGAAATACAGAGACTATGACATATGTCACAAAAATCTAAATAACACATACTATTTTTCTTCTGATTTGTCTAGTGACCACTTTGAAAATTTTTCTAGTTTTTCCATCATTCCTAAAGCTGCCTATTTCTTTGCTGTGTTTGGGTTCTGTGCTACAATGATATCACCTTGGAATTCCTGTGAAAACATAAAGAAAACATATGAATTTAGAGTGGGTGTGCAGGTGCAGGAGAAGAAGCAAGAGCTTTCCAGCCAAACTTTATTGGGTTTGCGTGGCAAGCTTTTGGTAGTGCAGGGTTACTTGGGTGGCTTCTATGAGAAACTGCCAGAGGCTTCCCCCATGTCCAAAAGAGCCAGAGCCAGCTGGGTCTAGGATGGAAGTGGGTAAAAACCTGCCCAAGAGAAACTGCAGCCCCAGAGAGGAGTGAGATTATGTGAGAGGAACTACTCTGCAGACACAAAGTCAGAGAAGGAGGATCAGGAGATTATCCAGGCACCAAAGCTGAGATTTCCCCACAGCCCCTGGTGCAGATCATGGAGAGGCAGATGTGTCCCTGCAGCCCATGGAGGACCATGGTGGAGCAGAGATCCACCTGCAGCCCCTGGAAGACCTCAGGTAGGCTTCTGAGGCAGGTCAATGTCTTCAAAGGAGATTGTGACCCCATTGGAAGCCTACACTGGAGCAGGTTTGCTAGCAGAATTTGTGATTTCATGGGCACCCACACTGGAGCAGACTATTCCTGAAGAATTCTATCCCATGGAAGGGACCTGCACTGGAGCAGTTAATGAAGAACTGCAGAACATGGGAAGGACCTACACTGGAGAAGTATGTGAAGGAGCATCTCCCATGGGAGTCATCCAACACTGGAGTAGGGGAAGAGTGAGAAGAGAAAGAAGTGACAAAGTGTGTTAAACTCACCACAGCCCCCATTTCGCAGTCCCCTATGCTGCTGCTGGGAGGAGGAAGAGAAAAAAGGCAATGAAGATGAACCCAGAAGAATGGGGGGTGGTGGAAGCTTTTTTTAAGATTTGGTTTTATTTTTTATTGTGTCATTATCCTACTCTGATTTGCTTAGCAATAAATTAATTTCCCCATCAAACCAGTTTTCCCCATGACAGTGGGTGATCTCTCCCTGTCCTTATCTCAACCCATGAGCCTTTTGTTATATTTTGTATCATCTGCCAGATGAGGAGGGGAGTGACAGAGCTGCTTTGTGGAAAGGTGGTATCAACTCACTACACAAACCCATTAATTACTTGCAGATGAAATGAAGAACCAAAGGGAAAGAAACTTTCACTTTACAGCAACTTTCACTTCAAAGTATGTGAAGAGAAAAGAAAAGACAAATTTTTGATTAATACAACCATACCATCCCCTTAAAAGGTGAACCAAGGCATTGCAGCACACCACCAGTCTCACCTGTGCTCACTGTAGTTTTTACTTTCAGGTGCAGGGAAGAAGCCAAACAGTGAGGATGTTGGAAGCATTGCAGTGGCAATAGTTTTGTCTTTCCCTTTCCTTTGTGTTCTGCAAGTTGGTCCAAGGAGTTGCTTTCAGAAGTGGAGCAGTGAAGTGAGACTTTCTGGAAAACTCTGCTTACAGCCATTAGGACTCCAGAAGGGAAAAAAAAATGGTAAGAAAAGATGGATGAATGTGCTCTAAATATTATGAAATTGAAGGCAAGGATGAAGTCCTTGAGGAAAATACTCTGTTAAAAACCAGCAACTTTTAAGGGTCACTGGAAATTCAGCCAGAAAATTTCTTCATGTTTAAAAAGAAGTATTTTGAAAAAGGCAATGTAAGTGATGCTATCTACCCGATTCTTTAAAAAAAAGAACAGATTTTTACTTATTTTTTTCCATCAAACATGTCAAATAGAGAGCTTGGTAAATAAACTGCAACATTTTGAATGGAAAAATGCACAGAAAAGCTGAAGCAATCAAAATGGAGCAGAGATCCAAGCAATGAAGAACTGCTTCGATCATAGGGCTCTGAGAAAGAAAGGTAGCTCAGATTTGCTATCAAGAGAGATATGATGGAATGCAGCAAGAGTAAATAGGTGAATTAAGAAATTTAGCAGTAGAGACAGTGTTACATTACTTTTTAATTGTAGAAAGATTTTATGCCTCCTGAGAAATGCATATCTCTGACAAGCAAAATAGGCAGATATTTTGCTTCAGGGAACCAGTGCAGAATATGTTCCTTCTCTGGAAAGGCAGGAGCCAGCAGCACTTAGTGGTACAAAAACCAGTCAGTGTGATGTGTATTACTTAGTAGCAATAATCTGAGCATTGGAAAGCATGTAATCTTAATTCATAATTTATGCAACTCCACATCTTCATAATTATGTGTTTGACCACTTCACAGACCAAAGAAAAAAAAGGCAGACACCTGACCAGGAGAGGAGAGCTCAGAAAATAGCAAAACAGAAGGCAACTGAACAAACTTTTTTTTGTTCCCTAGTGATATAGTCCCAGTATATAAACTTAATCAAGGAGTTTGTAGGATGAAAGATCAACTAGATTTGAAATATTCCTTACACATTCACAGGGAAAAAAAAAAAAGGACTGGAAATTATCTTGTCTGTGTCCTAAAGCTGTACTCTATGTCATACTGAGAGATTCTTTATTTAACTTGTAATGATTTCTAGTTCTGGAACTTCCACAACCTCTCCAGCCAGCCTGTTCTGTGACTGCAATGTCCCCAGTGTCAGATAATTTTCCTGTGCCTAAACCTAGCCTTGCTACTTTACTTTCTATTCATCATGAACATGGGGAGCACACTATTCTATGATCTTCCCAAGGGTCTTTTAGGCATTGCAATAACAGTTTGCATGTTACCTAAAGGCTGTTACACTATCCTCAACAAAGGAGTGGTAAAACCTATGTATCACAAAGCTGTTTACACAGGAAAAATGATATCTTCCCTGAAGAATAAAGTGTACAAGCCTGGTGAGTTAAAAAATTACATATTGATTATGAAATTGTCCTCTTGCTCATGGTGCATGTTTGTATGTGCACAGATCTGCTCTGCAGATGACAAATCCAGACCTGTCCTTTGGATGTCATCTACAGAATTTATAGGTTGCATTGCCAAAAATAAAATCTACCTCTGACTTATTCAAATCCAAAGAAAACAAATTATGGACAACTTCTGATCTCCACTGAATTCATAGGAGGGCTAAGCAATAAAGCAGAATATGGACAGCTCTTTGACAACTCAAGTTGTTAGAAATGCAGGAGCCACAATCTCACCTCAAGCAGATAAAGTCTGCTTGAGATAATGACATTCCAGCCCAAGCTTGCAATCAGATGACTGTTGCTATCTGCAAGCCACTGGGTACAGCTGGATATAGGCATATCCATCTCATTTGTTTCAGCTTTTGTGTGTCCAACTGAAGATGGGCCAAGGATTTGCTCCTCAGTGGACCATGAATTGAACTGAGAAAATCCGGTGCTGTCTATAGTTTTCAGTAATGTATGATGCATTTAAAATTACTCATTATTTCTGAAAATGTACCCCATAAACCTTTTCTACTGTTCTCCATTTGTAAGTTCTACTTCCTGGTGTCAGATTAGATGTGTATCTGTCACATCTTCCAAATTACTTTAAAAATGGACTTAGTTTTAAAAGCAAGACAGTAACCAATTCCTCCGGGATTTAGTGTTTTTCTTAACTTGTTTCTGTTGCCCCTGATATGTACATAGTGCAAGATGCTCTTTTAGGATGGCTGCCACATAAAATTTTTCTCCATTAATTTTCAAGATGGTAACATTTTGGTTTCTAGAACACAATTTTTGATATATCAGTTTTGAAAATTTTCTGCTTTTTTCTGGGTGAACTACTTGTCCCCATATTTGGTTTGGATCTTGCTTGTGGCTGTGACCCAGGAAGAGGGTACTTGACTTGCCATAACACCATAGTTGGCTTTAATTTCAATGTTTTCAGCAAAGTCTTACACAGTCAGTTCTGGATGTATTTCTGGTGAAGAAAGACTGGTCTTTGGGTGTTTGCCAATGGAAACAATGGCAAAGCCCTTTTTTTTAAATTTTTTTATTTGGGCTGAAAGCAGCCTGATAAAATGCAGTTTCTGCAGTTTGTTGAACTATTAAACTAAGCAGAAATTATTAATCATTTAAAACAAGAGAACTTACAGGTTTCTTCTCTTGGTCTCACTCAACTTTAATTGCCCTCTTTGAATGAATGCCCAAAGAAAATTATTATTTATATCACAGCAGCACCTAGAGGTTCCTACTGAAATCAGAGTGCTCTGCACAAAGAACAGAAAAGTGAAACTCAACCTGTATTCTGCAATCCAAGCTGGTCAGCAAAAGAAAGAAGAGCTGGGGAAGCAGTAGGAGCCAAGACAAAAGAATGCATCTATGCTCACAAAGATCCTCATACTGAGATGCACCTTCAGCACCTAAGTGGCAACCCAAATATTTCACCATCGTGCTCCCAGAGATCATAGCCAAAACCAGATGGATACCACAATTGCACTTATTCCAGGACCCAAGCTTCAGGGAGCAGAGTGCTGGGGTAATCCCCACAGGCACCAGTGGAAGAAAAGCACCCTTTAGGGCAAAAACATCCAAGGCCAGCCATATCTACACCACAGTAGGATTTCTGAGTCTAGAGCAGTGCTGGGAGGAGTGTGAGGAATAACATCATGAGGAAGCAGTGGTTTTGCTTATCAAAACGTTTTGTAACAGCTCTGCTTCTACTATGTAGTTTTGGAACTAACTAATGATTTAGGAATGACAAATGAAAAAACTCTGGGCTCACTTTCTCCAGCTCCTAGGGTTAAACAGGGCTTCAAAATGTCCCAGGGTTTGGAAATCACCCAGCAATGTACATTCATTTTTAACACCAGGCTTTAATTGGAGCTTTAGTGGAGAGAGCTTTAGTTTTGAGGTTGAACTACTGGTTGGAGAAGACAAGAGCAGACAAAGACAAGGGGTACCACGTACAACCTGCAAGCTGAATGTGTAACGAGAATGATTTGGAAATACTGCAAAGAGCAAACTGATCCTGGTGGTAGTGTCAATAGCCTCCCCTCTGAGCACTAATTATATTATTACAGAAACAGACTAACACAAAACTAAAGCACAAAAACATACATTTAAGATCTGGCCAGATGCCAGTGTGTTCAAGGTACATTCTTCATAGCAGCAGTATGATATTTTGTTGTTTGTTTTGCTGGACTGCTCAGGAGCACTAATGGTCAACTTGTGTTCTGCTGTGGTCCATGCATAAAAATACAGAGGGCAAACACACCAGCTGCCTCCAAAGAGATCACAAGGTACCTGCAAGGTAAAAGGGGTTCTGGCAGCCTAAGATGATGTACCCCAGTGAGATGGTCATCTGTCTCCACATATCCATGGTCTGACTGTTTTCAAAGCGCAGAACCTTGAAAAAAGGTTTTGAGGGAGACAGCATTACTCTAATGGTGTTTTCAGTAATATTGTCATTAAGGAGGCATATGGATTTTTTAGTCATTTCTCCTTTTGCCTGTAATCCTCTTACTTCATACCTACTAGATGAAATGTTCCAAACCAAACATATTGCAATGTGTTGTAGTGAAAGAGGTCGCTCAGACAAGCATAAATAGCTGCTTGTGAGAAAACAAGGACATTACAAATAATATATCAGCCCCTTGCTTGATGCTTCAAGTTTAAATAAATAGCATCTTCCATTTCCTGGATTGTAAATAGCAAGTATTTGGTAATGGTACTTAAGCAATTCACAAAACAGGGAGGAAGGGGAAGAACACTCTCTATTTGGTGGGTCAGATGATGCTGGAGAATATGTTTGTGCATGTGAGGGGAATGGGGGAGGCATGGGGCCAGAGCCACATGGAGGGGATTTGTATGCAATGGGAATAAATCTGTGGAAACGTGTAAGTGGAGCTGCAGAAGGAAATCTGCAGCCGCCTGAGCCAGGCAGTTGAATGGCAGAGAGGATGGAGGCTATTTGAATACTGATGTGGCCCTCACTTTCTTCCATTTCCATTAATGACATGCTCATCAAGGGCAAACAATGGGACCGGCTGCCTGCGCCTGTCACACTGTGTGGGTGCTGGGAATGCCAGGCTGTCATCCCGGGGCTGCATTTAGAGACCTGCACGCTAATAAGAAGTGCTCTCTGCCGTCAATGCAGACAGGTGCTTCCGAGGCTGGGACATGCTCCATTCCCTTCCCCTGAAACCCTCCTCTCCCGGCCCCCTGACAGACACCATGAAATGCACAAATTAACAGCCCCATCATGTTGGGCTGCTGCTGCCTGTGGTGAAAGCAGAAAATCAAGTTGTCACCCAGGGTGCAGTGATAAAGCCACAGCCTCATTTCTCTGTTGGTGCCCTATAATAGCAAATGCCAGACAGCTGGATGGATTGGGAGGTTTTAGATTACGGTCCTGATGCACTTTGGCCACTGAATTAGCAGTTCCTGTTTTCATGCAGATTATTTGTGTGCAAAGCAAACATCTGGAGAAAGCAAAGGCTCTAGGATCAGATATTTGATGCTTCTTTCCCCTAATGAAGCAGAAATAAAAGAAATTCTACAGTGCCTTTGAAAAAAATTCATCTCCCCCGTCAATGAAAAAGGAAATCCTTCCTGGATTTGCCTTTAGAGACCTCCACAGCAAATGCTTAAGGCTATGTTTGCAAACGATTGTGTACAGACAAACTGAACAAGAATCTCAAACCTAGATGTGTGCTGAATTTTACAACAAAAGTGGTTGGATAAAAGTCACAGCAGATGTCTCTGGGAAGGAAAAGGAAGGGTGAACACTCAGAAGTAATTTTATTTCCATAATGCAGCATGCCCCTTTGCCAGCAGGTTCTTCCCACAGCCACCTACGACCCACTGCAATGAGAGGGTTGGGCCATTTTCACATGAGTGGCTCAGCCAGAGCTGAGAATTGACATCCACAGCTCAGAATCCAAAGTGGGGCCACAAACAGCCTGAAACTCCAATTGTCTCCTCACAAAGGCAGGTACCTGAACTTCCGAATAAAAAACAAATCCAAAATGGAAGCAAAGAGAGCCATTGACAAGGAAAGTGATGATGGACAGAAACTGGTCTCACAGACATTTGCCCCACAGCAGGCACTGCACCAGTGATAAGGAATAGAGGGGCCTGAGCCCTTCAGACTCCATGGAGTTTAATGACATAACGGCCTGAGAACTTCAACATAAAACAGGAAGAGCAACTAACGAAACTTACAACATAAAACCCCCCTCCTGTCATTTTTATAGTAATAGTAAAACACTTTATTGAATTTATGAGCTACATAATGACTATGAAGAATGTAACTTGAATTAGAACCAACTCAGAAGTATAATATCAACTATAAACCCTTTTCTATTACCCCATCTCTTTATCATCATCCTATCTGGCTCTTTTTAAACCAAGGAATATTGCTTTCTTCAAAATTTAGTCGGAGATCTATCTCTTAACTTCTCAATAAATCAAGAAAACCCCAAGCATCTGTAACAGACACAGAGCGAAAAAATCAAGGCATGGCCCAAGTACAGGTTTTATAGCTAGAGTTAGGATATTATTGAAAAACCAAAAAAAGCAAACAACATTTCTGTGAAGACTGTGCCAGGAAAGGCATGGAGGGACATCCTGAATCCTGAAGGTTTTGGTTGTGAAGCTGTGTAGTGAGGCATAGCACAGCATTATTAGGTGGTTCAGGCCCCAAAATGCAAGTCGTTAGCACAGACCTTTGAAACAAAAGCACAACCCCACAATTCAATCCCTCAGCAGTCTGGAAGTCCATTTAGGAGCAGAAGCATTAGCAGGACTTTGTAGCACCCTCTCCGGTGCTAAACCCCTTTCATACCCAGGGTTTGACATGAACGATAAAGTCTGAGTAAAGCTGGAGAATGCTTTGAGGGGCTGTTTATATCGAGATCCATTATTTTTGCAGAGGAATTTGTAAATGAATGATTGCGGGGGAGGGAAATGTACGTAACACAGCTAAAGCAGAATGTTTTACTGTGTTTTCTGATTCCATTTTACTTCTTTAGTCTCTCTGGTCCCCAAGGATTTTTCTGAAGGGCCGATAAAATAAAATGGGTGAAACAAAGCCATAAGCCAGTTAAGTCTGAAAGACATGTCATCTCATCTAAAAAGAAGAAACGGACCATTTCCATGCCTAGGGCTGACAGCAACGCCTGAGCTAGCAATAGCACTATTCCATTTGATTTATAGAATAATGGGGTGACAAATGATGACAAAAATAAACTTTTACTGCACTGAACTGCTCCTTTATTTATGAAATTTGGCCAAGTAGTGAAATCTTTTATCTGCAAGTTGTAACATGGAGTGGAAACGAGCGATTATGGTGTGGTAATAGTAATCCAGTGATGGAGGCTGAGTCAGTCGGAAATGGATTGAGGTAAAATAACTACCGCACCATGATAAATGTGAACAGCGCTTTGCTGACAGATGATCTAACAGGTGTTCATAACAACTATATAAGAGGATTTATTTATGACTAGCCACAGCCGCAGCACTGTAAATCAACTCCAGCAGCTGCACACCACTGAAACCAAGTCCCTGATGGAGAAACAGTGCAAGAACCCAAAAGAACACAATTCACTCCAGAATCTTAATCATCAAATAACATGTTTTTTCGAGCAATTACACCACAGTGCAGAAATCAATATGACTTTCAATTACATGAAGCTGAGCCACCAACTAACTTTGCCCAAACCCAGGCACTGGCAGAGGCCCACAGACCCATATGAAGCAGAACAGTTATTTTTGGACTCAGTATCAAAGAGGTGCCTTTCTTGTTTTCTGATAAAAGTAACCACTTTGGTGCTGTTCTAGCATGGCACTGACACACACAATGTAAGAGCAAAAGGAAAAGAATGGGAGTGCACTTTGCCTTTACCACAGTGTAGTCCTTCCTAGCTGTGTCAAATCCAAATGTCTGTAGGGCTGCACTCCAAACTGTATCAATGAACTTACTGGATCACCAAAATCAACCCCCATTCCCACCAAAACACTGCTGTCTCATAGAAAAGATTATAAGGTTTTTAAACCCAAATGGTCCTGCTGTTTTTCTTTAGGGGATATCTGCAGACATATAGAAAGACGGATGAGGGAGGAATTACTGGTACCAAGTGGGATGGGTTCCTGGTTTTTTGACAGTATTGAAAAAAGTGTCTAAAGAAATAACTGAACTGCTGTCTCTTTCTTCTCTTCTACCTCCTTCACAACTGATGCTTCAGAGTCACTCACTTTTCAAACTGGATTCAGTATGAGCTGGCATGCTGTGCACTGCTGGTGCATGCAGAGAGCAATTAGGTGCCTAAAAGTCCTTACATAAATATACAGAAAACAAAAATGAAAATTATAGGAGATTATAGATACTACAGGATCAAACTATTTCATGTGTTAAACACCATCTGCAAAGAGAGGGAAGTGCTCCACTGCAGCAAGGTATGCTGTTATATACAAACAATATCCTGGGCACCTTTTAGGAGATCAGAGGGTCTGCAGTGACCCAGGGCAGAGCCAGCTACCCCTTGTGGACCTGCAGCTGGGGTCTGCCAGGGTCTCCAAGAGTAGCAGCTGTCACAACAGCGAAGCCTCAGACAGGTATAGACTTCTCAGCCTAGAACTCCCCCCAGCAGCTGTGTTACAGAAGGAAAAGAGCTGATGCTGCCTCTCAAAAGGGTCCTGCCTTCCCCGCACCTCTCTTGCCTGCTGTGTTCCAGATGCTGGGCTTAGGGTGCTGCTGTGAGCCTAAGCTGGTGGGTGTCCCATGGTCCAAGACACGGCTGAAGCTCTGCAGGGTGAAGCTCAAGCACCCTCACCCTCCTACCATTTGCCATGCCTGGCAGTCACTGCTGCCCTTCACCACCTCCTGACAAATGTCCAGAGCCCACCAGTGTTTTTACAGAATGGGAAGGTGTCCAGGACCCAAGTGAGCCAACAGCTCTTGCTCTTTCCTGAACATGAGGTGTGACTTGTCAACTGGTTTTGCAAGGCTTAGTCTAAAAGCTTCCCATCCAGGAGAAAAAACAGATTTGGGTTGAGCCAGAGGGGTATATGAAGGTGTGGGTGGCAACTGACAACTCATGTGCTCCATGAGATGGTGCTGAGGGCACCATCATCTTCTCTGAAAGCCATGACTGGGAAGGTGGCAGAGGAGGAGGGAAGTCACCAGGAGCAGGATGAGAGTAGGCCAAGACCTGGAGAAGACTGGAAAAGCAGTGGTGGAAGCCAGCAAAACTCAGTTTTGCCCTCTCTCCTATGCATGTATGATAGAAAAAAAGGAGTTTAGAATAATACTACCTGTAAAGATCATAAAATCATAGGATGCTTTGTGTTGGAAGGGACCTTAAAGAACTACCTAGTTCTAATCCCCCTGCTAAGGGCAGGGATGTCCCTGCACTAACTACACTAGGCTGCTCAGGGCCCCATCCAATCTGTCCATTAACACTTCCAGGCATGGGGCATCCACAGCCTCTCTGGGCAATATGAAACTTGCCTCTGCGGCAATATAAATGTATATGCACCACAATGTACACAATTTAAGTGAATCGGGATTTGTGGCACTACAGTGACAGCAGGGGCTCAAGAGCTACCAGCCATTGAAGAGTAGGTCACCTTGCACATTTTGAGGCAAAACCAGTTACCTGAGCGACTGGAAATGCAGTGGGATTCATAATCTCTTGCTCTTCCAAATAGTTCACTGGACTGTACCAGCTGATAAAGACAGCAGAATTATTGCTTTTATCACAAAGGATCATGCACAAAGGCTCCTATCAGCAATCAAACCACATGTGAAACATAGCAAAGCATGGCTTCTGCACAAGGAAACACTTAATGTAAGTGTTAAACAAGGGTAAATTTTATGTCAAAACAAACAGAAATATGTGGAAGGGGAGAACAATAAACTTCCAGAAAAAGAAGGGAACAGAGTCCAATCCTCTCTTACTTGTTTCATGGCACACACGGAAAGTCAGATGAGGGCTTGGGACAATTTAACTTACCTGCGTATTGCTTACCAGAAACCATGTTAGGGCATTTAAGTCCTAAGTTCAAATTAATTCAAGCATGTAAAATATTGTATGCAAAACCAGGTAGTTCAGTAATTGCATATTAAAAAAGAAAAATTAACACTACTTTTGGCGATGGACTTTTGCAAAGCAAAGTGTTCAAAAGGATTTCATCCTATCACCAAATATCAGTAATTAGCCCAAAGGCTCAGATGAAGGGAATTTAGAGACCTTGGGTTTTTGTATCCTATCTAATATGTATCTGTATATTTCTTTGCTGATGTACACCTGCAGTGGATGACCAGAACCTAAGTACATGTTGTGTTTAAAACACAGGGGAAGTAAAAGCAAATGCCTTCCTCAAATTTAAATATATTGCTTTGGAAATGTTGCGAAATGCTGCAAAATGTCACCTTGTTCCTGAGTTAGTAGAAAAGATCATCAGGAAAGCTCAATTTATCTTTTCTGCGTAATTCATTATTTCTTATACTGTATCATGTCCCAGTTCTAAAACCACTTTCATTATTTCCACTATCCTTTCACGTACTATTCTGTTTATACCTTCCATTATTTTGTCTCTAGCTTCAGACCCATTTTTATTTCTGCTATTTTTCTTTAGAAATTAATTATTAGAATTAAAGCAGGGTATGAAGGGAAAAAATACATTATCCTTTTATACAACATCATAAAATGTCAAAGAAAAATAAGCAGAAATATTACGTTATTTTTACTGTCATGCATCAAGCCCATGTTTATATTCTGCCATCAACAGTAACCAAACAATTTCTCCTTGCTATTCTTTCAAAATGGTTTATATTGGAGTAACCAATTTTGAAAGTTTAGTTGTTAAAAAAAATATAAAGAAACCCCTTACTCTTCACTAAGGAGAATATGTGTGTTTCTGTAGAAACAGCCAGGCAGGAAAGCAAAGGTAAACTATCAATCCCTCACTATGCAGAAACTTTCTTACCTGTTTGTCCTTGCTCTTGCTGAATAATTCTTCAATTCAGAGTTGCCAGCTCTAGTCTTATAGCTTGTAGTAGACGACAATAATTTTGTAGTCTTTTTGATGTTCAATACCTTCAGTATGATTAAAGTTAATAAAATTATACCCCAATGTCTCTTTATGGTAACGTATGTGAGTTGGTAGTTGTAATTGTTTTTCCTGTTTCTGAATGTTCTGCTGCATTTCTGCATTTGAAACCTTGCTAATTTAAGTAAATAACCCTTACCTCCCACTCCTTAAACGAGACCTTGATGCAATTGCTAACCATCTTAGCAAAACCCACCTCAGCAGTCCTGCAGTACTATGCTTTAGCCTTGCTCTTGTGTCCTGAGCTGTGCGTGATGGTATGTTCCAAGTGTGCCCAGATTTGGATACCTGCTGAAGCCAGGTGGCTCTCAGTGTGCAGCTCCTGACTGATTAGCCTGCCCACACAGGTAAGAGCTGCTGCTACCTGATACAAGCAAATCACTCCAAAGAGAATTTTAGATTGCAATTTAGATTAGGCATCAACACTTAATATGCCCTACAAAGGATTAAAAGAATGGAAGAACTGAGTATAAATGATACATAGCCAAACTAAGAAACTATTGTTAACCACTGCTACTGGTTGAATTATGACTGAGTGCAACTTTCACTGTTAATGTAAGACAGGCACACATGCTTATGTTTAGATTCCTCAAGAGCTGAACTTTAATACATTCAGAAATACATGGCTATTTAAATACCAACCCTTAAATAAACTTTATCTCCAAATTACTACTTCGGGAAGGCAGCATGAACTTTCAAATCACAATATCATGCTGGCCTGACAGAATCACAAGAGGTAACACTGCCTTACCAGGGACTAAGATCCATAATGCTGCCAGAGGGTAGCCCATGTCAAGAACATGGACCATGGCCCACTGTTACTTTCTCAAGTGGGTACAAATGATACCACAAGCCTAAAAAAAAGCAATGTGAAGAGCTGTCCCTGAAGAAGACCCATGAGCAGATGGAAAGCTGTGGGTAGGAGTCAGAGACTGAAGCAACAAAGGGAACCTTTGGCTGGGCTCTGCTACAGCCACCTGACCAAGGGGAGCCCATGGACCAAACCTTCCTGCTCCAGCACAGGAGGCATTGTGCCTGAGGGTCGTGGCCTGCAGGGGAACTCAGCCACCCCAGCAGCTGTTGGGAAAGTAGCTTGGAGGGCTGAGGCAATCGAGGAGACTCCTGGAATGCGTGGAGGATAACTTCCAGAGCCAGGTGACAGCCCTGCCAGAGGGAATGTGGTACAGGATCTGTTGGTCACCAGTGCAAGTGAGCTAACTGGACACCAGGACTGGAGGCAGCCTGGGCTGCAGGGAACATGCACTGCTGGAGTGTGCAGCCCTGAAGGATAGGGCTTGGGCAAGGAGTAAAAGTTCAGCTCTTGAACTTTAGGAAAGCGGACTTCCAGTCCTTTGGGAACCTAGTCTGTGGGATCCCCTGACAGACTGCCCTCAGGGACAAGGGAGTAGAAAAGAGCTGGCAGATCTTTATTCAGTTCTTCCAAACAGCATGAGAGCTGGCAATCCTCAGGAGCAAGAAATCAGCCAAGGGGGGCAAGTGACCGGCATGGCTCAGTAGGAATTTGCTGGTCAAAGTTAAGGGAAAGAAACCAGGACAGGTGACCTAGGAAGAGTTTAGAGATGAAGCACAGCTGTGTAGGGAGGCCGTGAGAAAGGCCAAGGCAACAAAACTGGAACTGAACCTGGCAAGGGACACAAAGAATAATGGGAAGGGCTTCTACAGGTACGTTAACCAGAAAAAGAAGATCAGAGAGGTACCCTCTCTAATAAACAGCACTGGAAAACTGGAGAACTGGTAACAACAGAAATAGAGAAGGCTGAGGTTCTTAACAACTTTTGCCTTAGTCTTCAATGGGAAACTCTTCCCACACCTCTTGACTGGATGGATAAGAGGATGAGGACTGGGAGAGCCAGGTCCTTCCCACTGGAAGAGACGGTGAGTTTTGTGACCACCTGAGGAACCTGAATGTACCCAAGGAGATGCATCCCAGAGTCCTGAGGGAATTGGCTGATGTAGTTGCATGGCTACAGGAAGGGCAGGTCCTGTCTGACCAAGCAGTGGCTTTCTGTGATGGGTTGACTGCATTAGTGGGTAAGGGAAGGGTTACAGATAGCATTTTTCTGGACTTCAGTAAAGCCCTTGACACAGTCCCCCACAATATTCTCTCCAAACTGGAGAGAGGGATTTGATGGGTGAACTATTAGGTGGATTAGGAATTGGTTGGAAGGTTGCATCCAGAGGGTCATAGTCAATGGCTCAGTTCCAATGGACATCAGAGACAGGTGGTGTCCCTCAAGGACACTAAACCAGTGTGGTTTAGTATCTTCATTAATGACATAGACAGAAGGATGAAGCAATTTTGCAGATGACACTAAGCTGAATTCACTTGATACCATTCAGAGGCACATGGACAAGCTCTAGGAGAGGGCCCATGGGAATCTCATGAGGTTTAACAAGGTCACGTGCAAGGTTCTGCACGTGGGTCAGAGCAGCCCTGGTACCAGCACAGGCTGGGGATGAACAGATCCCAGCAGCCCTGCCCAGAAGGAATTGGGGGTGCTGGTGGCTGAGGCTGGACATGACCCAGCCATGGGCACTCCCAGCCCAGAGAGCCACACGTGTCCTGGGCTGCATCCAGAGCAGGGTGGGCAGCAGGGTCAGGGAGGGGATTCTGCCCCTCTGCCCTGCCCTGCTGAGACCCCACCTGCAGGGCTGCATCAGCTCTGGGCTCCCAGCACAGGAAGGACAGGGACCTGCTGGAGGGAGTCCAGAGGAGGCCACAGAGATGATCAGAGGGATGAAGCAGAGGGAAAAGGCTGAGATATTTGGGATTGTCCAGTCTGGAAAAGAGAAGGCAAGACTATTTACAATGGCATGTAGACACAGGACAAGGGGGAATGGGTTTAAACTGAAAGAGAGTAAGTTTACATCAGATATTAGGAAGGAAATCTTTATTGTGAGCTTGGCGAAACACAGGTTGCCCAGCATAATTTTGGATGCCCCACCCCTGCAAGCGCTCAAAGCCATGTTCAACAGGGATCTGAACAACCTGGTCTAGTGAAATGTGTCCTATTCCATGGCAAGTGGGTTTGGAACTAGATGATCTTCAGGGTCCCCCTCCAACTCAAACCACTCTATGATCCGCCAAAGACTGGTACCAAGAGTTATTGAACCACTTGAATGCTGAAAAATATAAATTACTACCTGAAGCTCCACAACTATCCTTATTATACATGTTTCTGGGCTTCACTGCTAAATGTATAAAGTACTCTATGGAGGCAGAAAATACTCAGCAATGTGGGTAACTTACACAGCATTAATGTGCTTTTCTTTGATTTATACTGTGGTATGAGATGCAATTATTGTTTGTTTTCTCCTTTACAATCAGGGCCAAAGCTTTTACAGTTCAGTCTTTTCTCAGGATGCATGTTTCTGTACCTTTTCCTCACGATTTTCTCACTGGGTCTTAATATTAAAGATTATCTGTTGTCTGCAGTTTCCCTGAGACAACAGTAAAACAGTTTCCCTGAGACAACAGTAATTTCTAGAATTAATTTTTTATCTGTTTGAATAGCTTTTACATCTCAGTTGAAAACTAATTCAATAGCAAACTTACTGCAGGATTAGGACTTCAGAAAATAATGTGAATGTTGATTAAGAACATGTACATTTCCTTTGAGGGTGTAAGATTCTTGTTTGGTTTTGGGTGCTAGAGCAAACTCTAGAATCACATTTCTCACAGAAGCACAAGATAACTGCCTTAAAAACCTAACCTCTCTTTAGCATTTGGAGCCTCTTTTTAATTCTACTAAATTTAAACAAAAAAATCAGAAGAATTTAGTGTGAAGCAAGACAACACTTTAGAAAAAGCAGCATTTTGTATAATTCTAAACTAGAACAGCACTAGTTGGGCATCTAAGGACCATGCTAAGGTCCTGATTACAGAGAAAGGTTACACTTATTCAAGTATCTTCTCTGTAGCAGAGCCATAGTAGGAAAAAGCATTTTGGGAAGTGAGGAGAACCGATAAGAAATGAAAATGCTCAGCATCTTCATCCTGCCATGCAACCAGAATGTGAAGGGAAGGTCAAAATCAGTGACCTGACAAAATCACTGAGCTGTATCAAGAAAAGTGGGTACACCAACTGGTGCAAGGCTATTGGTCTTCCCCAGCTTAGTTCAGTTGATATGGCTATGAATTTCTCTTTGCCTCAAGCCCTGGTTTATACAAAGTTGGGAAATGTTTTAGTCTAGTTTAAGAAAGAAATTTGAAATAAAGCTGAACTATTCATTAAGCTAGATGACAGTATTTGCCACAACAGTCTAACAATCAGTATTTCATTTAATACACATTTGAACAATTCAATCAGTATTTTATGAGCAGGCCAATTTGAAAATAGGCAGCTGTTGGCTTTGTTTATTAACAAAAGTGTAACCGCATAGCAGACAATTTCATAGGAGTACAAACACTGGCTACTTTTACAAGAACAATTTGCTGATATGTGTATAGGGTCCACCTTGTTTGTATTTACTTCAGGTAACCAGGTATATACAATACCAGCATGTCTGTTATCAATTTTCTACCAAAACAAGAAAGAGGGAGCTTCTGTTCATAGGCACTACTTTATTAGCATCTTAACAAAATATTTGAGAAAATGACAGTAGGTAGGAACAATGTTCTCAGTAGAGTTCAGGTTCACAAGCATTTCTAGAAAACCATTTTGCTGTACTTACTGTGTTTTCACACACCAAAATTCTCTCTGAACCACATACTCATTGTGTATGTTGCTGGAACCCACCTGCCATTTGAACTCAGTTTTCAAGCAGTGTGATTTCCATTGAACTTTATTACCTAGTATTTGTCCACTATGGGGGGGAGTGGAAGCTGATGGGGAAGGAAGGTAGTGGGGGGAGGGAAGAGAGAGGGAAGGACTAGGGTAGAACAAATGGGAAATACATTTAAAAGCGCAGGTAACTGACAGTAAAATATATGTTCTTTGGTTAGCAAGCAGAAAGAAAGGAAAGGACTTGCATACATGATAGATACGCACTAGCATTCTAAAGCAGAAGACAAGAATGTCAAGAGTGTATTCTTTCCCCACTGCCAGATGGAAGGGCTATTATTATAAATGAAAGGCAGCAGTAGTGGATGCCAGGCACTTTTTTTGTGTGCCAGATTCTGAAGTCCAGATGTAAGCAGGTTACCCCTGGGACAGGACAGGCTTCAGCTCCCGCAGCAGAACAGAACCAATCACAGTTTTCTCAGTGTTTATGATGAGCTGTGCTGTAGAGCTCTCCTTCAGCTCCACTGTGACTAGCATCAGTGACCCACTGTGCACAGTCTTAGCTGCAAACCTGGAGGGAAAAGGAAATAAAAAAGAAAAGAGAAAAATCACTGAGGTGATTTTAAAATCTTAAGGTCAAAGACAGCTAATGTTTCTTTCTGCAAGAGTTAAATTAGCTCAAATATAATAAAATACTTATAAATTCATAAATTCATTTCAGGGGATAAACCATAAAACCTCCCGTAAATTCTTCAAACATAATTTATGTAAATATTTTTGCATTTTATAAGGGCAAAGAAGTATCATGCAAAATTTTGTATTTAGGAGTACAAACAAAATCTTATTTAAATAATTTGTAATGTAAATATTGATTCTTCAGTTCATCTACAATATTCATACACACTGACAACCTGACTACAGCTGTATAGAATTTTCAAAGGATTTTCATTAGTTGGTGCCCCAAAGACAATACAACTATGTTAAATGTAGTAGAACATATATAAAAAGCCAAACCATTGTACTTACTAAAATATGTCTCCTCCTGTAATCCCAGAAATTAATTCAAACTAAAACCAGTCAAAATTATAAACATATGAAACAATCACTTTGAAAAGACAGTAGCAGCAAGACAGTTATTCTGTGAATTTATCTCCAGAACCATAAAAATGTGGCCAATATTTTTAAACATTTTATAATTATTAAAAATCCTACAAAGGAAATAAAAAACTACTAACCAATCAGACAGACAAAAGTTAGGACTAATGCACCATTACTAAATTCCAAGACATGAAGAACCCACTAATTACAGGGAATTAAAAGCAAAACTAGCCTTTTAAGCACCACAATTGACTGAAAAGCCATTTTAGGCACAATGAACTTCTGTCAATCCTGTTAATTCATTCTGTGCGCAGAGCCAGGCCCAAGAGACAGGAAGCAAGGATGGCAACAGCGTCCATCTTTCCATCTTCCACAAGGAGCACAACACGCTCTCCCCCCTTCTTGGTTACTTCTCAACAACAAAGTTGCTGCACATGGGCTTTTGAAAACACTAACAAGTGTAGAGCAGGTCTGTGACCCCGTCTGACCCCACTTTGCAGGGCCAATCTCCCCTCCTCTTTCTGAATGACACGTGTCTGAATCAGAGCCATCTGCCTCAATTTGCGCAACATCTTCAGTCACAATAGGACCCAGTTAGCCCTGACAACAGCTCACAATACAGAAAAATCAAACTGCTGCGTTGACAGCACGCTATGGGCTATTCAAGAGCAAACCAACTGGTCAGTGTCTCCTGTCTGACAATCAGCATGGGCCTTGCAAAGCGCCTACCCAAGCCCTTGGGGATCTGTTTAATTACCATCAACATAAAGGAGGGAGTTTATCAGGAGATACTCAAAAAACTTCACTCCAGACTTAATTAAAATATTAGCCACTTAAGCAGGAAGCAGGTTCTTTTTAAACGAGAAGTAATTTCTGTCTTTTTTTTTTTCTTTTTAAACTAAGCATATCAAAATCTCATAACACATTATACTAATTAAGGAAACATGGGGCACTTTTCTAATGTCACCCATCATAGGTCAATCTATTTCTTTTGTCTGGATTACAGATACATTCAAAGACCTCTCTTTTTAATAGAAGGTTATAAAACAATATTACTAGTACAAAAATTACCTACTTAGCTAGTTATATCAATGATTTCATCTATTTATGCTGCAAGGTAGAAGATGACTATTTCTCTTGTTGACTTCGACAGGGGGATAATTATAGAAACAATAGTCTTATTAGTCACTTTATTTACTTAACAGTTGTGCCTTGGGACAACACAGAGGCAGATTATCTCTGAGTATGCACATAAATAGGTTGCTAGTTGGCACTCCTGCTGTGCTTCCTAGCCCCGAGGCTTGATTTTACCCTCTTTTATCAAAAGCTGAAAGTGATACAAAGTCAGCGTTCTGGGAAAGCCAAGGTGGTCCAAAGCATGAGAGATGAGTTTTGTGCTGATATTTTTACATGTGAATTTGCAAAATCACTTAGGGGATCAACAGTACTTTTCCATAGCCCTGAACAAACCACATAAAATCAATAAAATGTGAGTTTGCATGTGGTTTGCAAGATGCAAAGGGCCTGATACTCAGGTAATTTTACACAAAGTGTTAATACGCAAAACTAGCAGCAGCTAATCTGCTTCCATCCATGGTCACCGATATGGCGTCTGGAATTGCTTGGTGAAGGAAGAATTGGACCACAACAGGAAGACTTATTTCACCATTAAAACTGTACATATAGAAGAGAACCACTCAGTGGGTTTACTGCTGCTTTTGAACTTTGAAAACCAAAATTTGTTCCTTAGAATAGGGAATATAATCTAGCTTCTAAGGAGAGTTATAAATACACTTGTATAATCTGTAAAACTGGACTCAGTTATAACAGGATGGAGCACTTGGCACTGGCAGTAAAACTGGTTTGTCAGTTATTTAGATGTTTTAAATACACTGTCATTGAAGGATTTAGTTAATAGCTGTTTTTTCAACTAAATACATGCTACTGCTTTTATATACTAACTCTTACCATAAACCCTCAAGAATTTTCCAAAAGGTGTGTTGTTCTCAACTAAATAGCTAGGGAAGCCTAGAAAGGCATGAAAAAAAATCTCTCAGCAGCAAAAAATTAATCACTAATAACATGTGTTCACTCTCGGTGAGAAACTTTCATTTTCTCCATGAGGTCAGCAATAATTTTTCACTTTGTAGGTTAGAATTTGAATTAAAAACAAACAAAAATCCCCAAACTAAACCAAAAAAGACAATAAACCAACATGAAATTTGGCTTTAAGAAGCCTTGAAAACTGCACTGTGATACATTTAAATCTAGGATGTATATTGATTGATTGTAGGTCCAAAAGAATGAATTTGTCCTGTGGACAACTCTAAACATAAGACATGTATTATGAGCATGGTTCTGTTGCAACAAAGGATCCATCTATAAATATAAAAAAATCCTAAACAAACAACAAAAAAACCCCAAAAAACCAAAGCAAATGAGAATGCATCTGGAAAACAAATCCAAATATTTACTAATAGCTTCAAGATGGCTGTTTCTGCTATGATGCAGTATTTAATTCTGCGATAATATTGATTCTAAATCTGATTTTACATCATTAAAATATTCAGGAACATTTGCAGCTGTTAGTATTTTTCCCATTTAAAAAAATCAAGACAGATTGGAACAAAAAATGTGAGAAATATTGTATATTCTGAACGTTTACAATTTTTTTTTTTGAAAGGATATTAAATATTCTGAGCATATGTGACATGCAAAAAAAGAGAAGGAGTTAATACATTATTTTTATATAAATGTACTACCTATCAGTAAATAGGGAAATATACATTAAGAAACAAATTCAGCACCAATAAAGTACTATATATTTTTAGAAAATAACTCAGTCTTTCAGGAGTTAAAAATAAAGCATACAGTCTCTGTGACTTCCAATGAAAATAAAATTTGTTCATGATAACCATAGAGAAAAATTTGATATATACTTGATATAAAGAGAAAACACAGAGTGTCAGATACTAAAATGTGACAGCGTTTGCCAAACACTGACTTTGCAATGATGACTAGTCTGAATATAGACTGGGAGTAATTTTCTCTTTTTTTGTAGACAAAATATAGCTACTATAAGGAGATGCATTTTTTGCAGGAAAGGTTCTGAAAATTTCAGTGGCAGTGAATATACAGCAGCAGACTAACTCACTTAAAACCTGCTTGTTAAAATTCAACATTTGAAAAGTAAATTTACACCTGAACACTCACTATCAGATTATGAATAAGTGCAAATTGGGATATTTACAGCAGAGCCGGGTTCGTTACACATAATTCAATGGCATTAAAACACACTCTCTCCTGTCTTCCTCTTTGACTTTTTTATTCAAGCTAAATTTTCTTGTTTTTCTGTTCTACTGCTTACCACAAAGACTGACAATGGCCCATGGAGGTTAAAACTTTTTTTCCCTCCGCCCTTTCTTTAAATCTTGTACATGAAGCCTTCAATTACTGCCTGCTGAAGCAGACAGAATCCTATTAGTAAGGAAGACAATCAGAAGATGCAATGCCCTGCCCTAGCTGTAGAAAAATAATTAGTCCAAAGCTGACAAATGTGTAATCAAGTTATGCAATGAATATATTCAAAGGGGAAAAAAATACTGCTGTGAATTAGTCTTCAATTTGTAAATATAAGAATGAATAACTACAAAGGAGCTTCCAGCATGTCAACTAGACAACAAAGATCCTTACACTTATACTTTCAGTACTCTGAATCTTCATATTGCTCTGCTATGTACAGATTTCACCTTATAAATAACAACTCATCTAAAAATCGGCTCCTTGTATTTATTTGCATTAAAAAAAATTACTTGTATTCATTCTCTGAGTAAGTCTTAGAAGGTGAAAAGGAAGTATTTGGGTATTAGTTCTGACCTGGGGATAGAGAGAGCTTAATACTAAAACTGTAAACACAAACATACCCACAAAAAGAAGGAACTTAATCTGGTGATTTTAACATTGGCTACTACTAATAAAATTTGATTGCTATTTACCTTAAAAATCATATTATTATAATGTGACTTTCTTTTTCCCTGCATATTTAATGCAATTTAACACTACCTCTGAACAAATTGTTCAAAATACCTAATTCATTAAAATAATGTAATTATTTTCCAAAATTATCTATTTTTCCAGGGAGTATAAAATAACAAAATTGTAAAATAAACTGCAGTCAAATGTACATATTTTTACCATGTTTATTTGTATTCCCAAAGTAGATTTTAAGTCTGTCCTCAGTTTCCAGCAAGCAGCTGCACTGTACCTCTAACAAAAATGCAGAAATGCAAGTCAGTAGTCTGAACTTACTGTCCAATACATAGCACTACTCCACATGTTCAAAAAGATGCTGCATGAACTTTTTATCATCTTCCAAATTTATTATTAGTTTAAAAATATCAGCATTTTTAAATGTAGGTATTTATATCTCCTCCCTTAAACTTCAATGAGCTAAGAGCCTGAATCAAAATATTTGGTCCTCCCACCTTGAAAAGTCTAATTGCAATACTCGATCTATTTTGTTTTTTCGTATACTTCACTCTTTCTTTTTTTTTTCCTATAGAATTGGACATTTAATATGATACATGCTTGAGAATTATACTCAGTCTATTTTTAAAACAGGCTATAAATTTTAATTTGCAGAAAAATTATTTAATTTCAAGAAAGTAGATTATTTTATAGAATGATATTAAAATATTAAATATTAAATGCTCAGAGATCTTTACAATCAAAGACAGTCTTCTGCTCAGTTAGTTCTTAAAGTGTTAAGCATTTTCTGTTTAAATAACTGGCTCAAAGGGCTCCTGTTTGTTTTTCAAAGAAAATGCTGCACATATTTATCACTTTATACCATTCAGATACAAAAGCAGTGCTGTCCTCTAGTGGAGAGCAAATAAGCCAGGCTAGAACAATCTGTTTTGATCAAGAGCATATCTAAAACGACTCACTCATATACTTTTAATGTTAAGACCAAATTTAATTTCCTAAAGTTATTTAAAAATCTTGCAATTTGCATATAAGCTCCTTAATACAATAATATATCTATGTGTTAAGGGCATTAAAATGATTCTGTGTGAAGGCATTCTCTTGATCAAGTATTTTACACCAGTTATTTAAAATTTTGATATGATGATAACACATGAAAATAGTATTAGTATACTCAGGGCCCTTTTGTTAGCAGAGAGAAAATTTCAAGGTTTTGGAACATTAGGATTTGATTAAGGATTTGATTAGGCTTGATTAAGGAATAATGGTAATAGGAAGAGTAATATGAGGAACTACAGAATGAGTACTTTCATACTTATAAAATTCAGTTTTGTTTTCCTCTATTAATAAAAAAATTAACCTAAGAATAGTTACTAAGCAGAAAGACTTCTAGTCCTGCCTGTTTAAAGAAATATAAATGGTTAGCCTAGCTGGGCTTTTTTTTTCTTTTTTCTTTTTTTAAATAAAGAAAACAAAACCAAACCTCCCAAAACAAAAAGCTGGAATTACTTCCATCATAAAGCAAGAAAACATTAAGAGTTTAAAAGTCCTGCTTAAAATAAAAGGTGAAATAATGGTGGACATGGATATACTACTATTCCATTTAAAATTCTGTCTCCTACAGGTAAAGACTACCAGAAAAGCTGCTTTGCCTAGGTTATTTAGCTATCTAATTAATTTCTACTTGAGAGATTAAGAAGCAAAATCAAAGTTGCATGCCTGTTACAAGTTTATTTACACAGCTACCCACTGAAGTTTTCTAGAAGAGTAGACCAGGAAGACTGAGCCCCACAGCTAAGGAACTAGAGAAGCAAAACAGTCTTAGGTAACTGCATCAAAGGAGGTACTTTGCAGGAGCAGAGGTTGGTTTCACTTTCTCTCAGCTCTCCAACAGGCTAACTGCTTAGTAAAAAACCTTAGAACAGGTGTGCTTGCACACAGAACAGAAAAGGCCTTTAAAAAAGTCTTTGTGGATTTATAGACCTGTTTATCAGCTACTGACAACATATACTCTGATTCAAGTAAATAACTATAAAGAATTTATATTTCTCAGGAACTTATACATGGTGTTTATCTTCAATAGATGCGTATTTTTGTTTCCAGCAGACATGCTGGAAGCTGATGCGGTTCTTATGTTCTTATGTTAAGGTGAATTCTTAGAATTCTTCTAAGGTGAATTCTTAGAATTCTTCTAAATTTAGTGCAAATTGGAAGATGACATACACAGAAAAATTTTCCAGGTGGACCCCATTAGATGGAGTTTGGTTCAGTACAAATGTACCTACACAAACATGCCATGGCATACCTTTTCTCCCCACATTAAGTGTTGCTGGATTAAAAAGATGTGGGGAGGATAACTGATTACTAACCACGACATTCTCTGATAATCAAAATTGTCTGTAAACAAACCCCTCTTTCCTTTGAGAATCAGTCTGCCAATATAGTATAAATGGGACATGACAGGTTGCAAAATGATAAAAAGGGGTGAATATAACCAGACTGTCAAGCTGATGCATGGGGTGAGAAATAAAGGCTAGTGAAACACAGTTTGGATTTCTGTATTTTCTGGATTTTGAACATTTTATGCAAGTTTCTACATTTGGTATTATTGTTTTCATATTATTCAGAATATGAATTCTCACCAATTGCAGTATGTCTACTGTCATAATAAATGATTTACACAGTATGTTTCTGATTTTGCTAAAGGGTAGCAATACAAGCCTCCACAAGACAGGTGGATGGTATTTTACATCTTGTTCAATAATTGCTTATTAAAGAAATCAGATAGTGAAGGGTACACTAAGCAATGTCGTACTATCCATGCCAAGCTCTGAAGAAACTACCATATCTACATGGTTCAGTAAAGTGTCCTCAAAAATGTAGGTCTCAGAACTGCACAGTCACTGCATGCACTGCAGTGCTTGAGCTAGGTTAGACCTGCCCCAGCAATGAGCAGAAGTGCTGTTTAATGCTTCTTTGTTTAAAACTTAGCTTGCTTGCTGCTAATCCAGGTGTCCACTATGACACCACTAAGAGATGAGAATCCTCCCTCTGCAAGTCCTGGTCATGTCTAGGAAGAAGAGATAGCTGTTAGTATTGCCACTTTTTGTGACTGTAATGGAGAAAGACATTAAAATCCCTATCTTAAAATGTGAAATGGCTGTTCTGAACACTTTAGAGCTTCGTTGTTGAAAGAGATTTGATTTTCTCCAAACCCTCAGATTGTCCCATATTGGGTTGTTGAAATTATAGAAATGACCATGTGAAATTTGAGGACTGAAATTAATTAATGCTGTTGTGTGTCTCAGAGGGCAAAACAATGGTTACAGCTGTCCTGATGAACTGCAGAACAAAGATACGTATATGACACCATGCTCACTTTCTAATACTGCAACTTCCTGTTTGCAATTGAGGATTCCTTCCAGAATACAACAGCAGCAACAAACTAGTGCAATGGACTATTAAATAAGTTGAGGTCGACTAAACTTCATTCTTCATTATCCACCCAAATAGCTTCAGAGTTTTATCTCACTGACTGGTTGGGCAATGCACAAGTGGTCTTCAAGAATGAAAACAGTGGAAAAGATGATCTATCTTGCACCACTTTTAGAGCCACAGTCATTGAATTAAGTAATATTCTGTAGTATGATGCATCCCATTTAGGAAATGCTTTGGGAAGTAGAAGGTAGAGAGGTAGGTAGTTGAAGATGGCCTGATTCTCCATCCCATTGCACATTATACTCTGACGTCAACAGAAGCACCCAAGTATAAAACAAAATTTGAGCGAAGAAGTAAATCCAGCTTGTGATCTTTGCTTCGAACAGATTTTTCTGCCATATGCAGCTGCCAACACTTTAAAAGCTTTGCACCATATTTTTGTTGGTAGCGTGAAAAAACACCTTCTCTGTGTATTTCCATTACTTTTTTTCCTAAGCCAATTTAGCCTGAAACATCTCTCCTTCATGCACAGGGTCTTATGTAATAGTAGACAATATTTTGATACTTTCTAGAGGATTATGAGAGCATTCAAGTCTTTATAAGATTCAAGTCTGCAACTAGTCTTTTCATTCTGTCACCATCTGTTATCTTTTGTTATAATCAAAGTGAAGCAGATGATGACTACCTATACTTGTAGGAGATGAAAATGAATAAAGGAGGAAGAGACCTGAGGAACTTTTAAAATATTTGTCTGAGAAGAATAAGCAACACGTTGAAAGTAGCACTAGCATGGAGGGCATTTCTGGGTAAATAAGGCTTGTGTCAGTTAAATAGAATATGACTGAAAATCTTGAATAATGCCTTCATCTCATCATATTTTGAAATAGAACAGACAGGATTTCTTTGTTGTTGTTGTTGTTGTTGTATCTAAAGCAATGAATGTTACTGCCCAAGTAGAGACCGGGAGCTCAAGTGATGTTCTACAGAAGAATCAACTTTGAGGGAATAAATGTCCTCCATTATGTACCCTCTTATCTTGAAAATAGAACAATTCCTAATAGGCTTTCCCCACTGACAACAAACAGCAGACAGACTTCAACTGAAAAGTACTTGTTCCCTAAACGTAGTTATTCAGAGTGATTTAATTCCCTGCAGGAACAAATAGTTTTCTTTCAGTGTCTTTGTCTTCAAACGGCGCCCTCACTTGTGGTCTGAACCAAAAGACAGAAGCTTGGTGCCTCAGCTGACTCTTTAAAATCACTTTATCAACATCAAGTAACAGTTTTTGGAACATTAAAAGAGCTGTGGATATTCCAACAATTATGCTAATCAGTCTTGTGAAAAAATATTTTAAGGAAAAAAAGAACTCTTCTTTCAGAAGTTTTAATATTTAACAAAACACATTTCCAATTCAAGAAAATCTCCCTTTTGAAATGTATTTCACATTCTTGCTTCTAGAAGAAGCCTTTTAAAATTGAAATAATGTTTCCACTTATTAGCAAAAGCAAGAAAGATCAATACATAATATAGCTAAATCCTATTAAGGACATGTAAATGCATTTCATGTTGTCCTACAAGGCCCTGTAATCTAAGCTCTTGAATAAACTCCATTGAAGATCAGGTAGCTACTCTAAAGAAAGCAAAATAGTACAGCAAATTTATTTTTCAAATAATAAATATTTACCCGCACCATTGTCTGTTGATATCTACGTCTGTATCTATAGGCTACCAAGTTAAAAATTTTTGCAAATATCATTTCAAATAAAAACCAGTTACAAAAGACAGTTTAAAGCAGAATCAACTATGTCAACTGGCATATTTGTTCTACATTCATTTAACAGTTAAATTATTACACTGTAATTAAATACACAAATTTAGTAGCCACATGGTAAAGAGAGAAAAGAAATGCATTTAAGAAAGTGTTGCTACATTACGATATGCTCAGATATATAGCTGATGCATTTGACATTTGTTTTCACTTATTTCATTTTTCTTTTGTGAGTGTATGCTACTCTGTTGATATTTATTTCAAGTATTTACTTTTGAATCTTCATTATATTTGCTCTAAGTGTTTTTACTTGGTGCAAAAATAAAATCCTAGTAGGGTTATTAATTTAAGGATTTAATTTAAGGATTACTGGAATCCAGTAATTGGATTCCACTAGCACGACAACATCTTCAGCATGAATGTGAATACATTTAGACTGAAAGAAACCATGAAACACACCTGTTCATGTCCATTAGATACTCTTGCACTTGTATTAAACTGTACCATCTCATTTTGAATGAGTATATTGCATTACTAGGCAATACAATTTTTTTGGCATTAGCCATCATTAGGCAGTAATATTCAAATTGGAGATGACCAACTAGTAGGTTAATGTAATTTATGCTGCACAATGCAGAATGCCAGTTAAAAAACAGTACTTATTTTTCTGTGTAAAAAGACTTCCAAGAAGTCAGCTGAAGTAGTCCTCACAGAACAGCATGATGAACTAAAAGTTTTTGGACGTAATTTTTTTTCTGCAATATCACTTGCAATAAAACAAGACAAATGACAACCCTATAAAAATTAGAAAATTTATTTTTAATGTATTTTTATTGAATCTGTAACTGTTTAGACAAGATAAAAGGTGACTGTTTATTTTCTTATTCTGAAATTGTGCATCAAATAAAAGTCACAATTCTGGTACCCATGAGACTTCTGCCAGAAAAATTTGATTTTTCCTTCCTCTAATGACAGAGTTCATTTAATCCAAACATGTTTACCTTATATATATATATATATATATATATATATATATATATATATATGTATATATATATAAACAAACTATTTTGGTCTTTTTTTTCGGCTTTTTGGAAGGATTATTATCTAATATCTATCTCAAATATTCATTCATGTGAATCTAGGATTTACTTTAATGACAAATCATAACTGTTTTAAAGATTAACAGGTTTATCACAGTGTCAATTAGGTAGTGTTCCTGCTCAGTAAAATCTAGGTAGAATTATGACTACATAATATCTGTGAACTCCATTTACTTATGGTGAAGCAAACAAAGGACTGTTTTCTAATTGCTTATCAACTGCTGGGCATTTCTCAAAGGCCAGTTAAATTGTTATAAACTATATGTTTTGCTTGATGGATTATTCTATCATCTATTTTATAACTATTCTGGCAGACTGAAAACATTGTATTTTGAATCTAAGAAATCAAAAAAGATTTCAGGATGCTCTGAAGCACTCTGAATGCTTCAGCTTGTCCCAAACATGTCTTTAAGCACTGTCTCTGAAGAAGTGTACCCAACAGTAAGTGCATCTTCAATATATTTACTGTTGGTTATGGACTCTGTTGTGGAAAACTTCCCTTAAAAGAAACCAAAAGAGCAAAAGAAAACACCATCAAAGTAGAAACTTATCTACAACCAGGAAACGTGTGGCTGAGCTAGGAACTAGGCTATTATTTTAGGGAGCCTTTTTGAGACTCAGTCAACAAAACAATCCATGCCTATGCGATAAGTCTCATGTGATAGATAGGGTAAAGATGGAGAGCACCTGTAGCAGCAAAGACTTCAGTCTCTCTTGATTGACACTCTCACCTAGTCTTTGAATTGATGTTGAGAACACAGGCTATACGGATCCCTCAGGGATGCAACAAATGAGGACTCTTTCATGGAGGATCAGGTGTCAACAGTGACAATCATTTCAGTGCAATTGCACTAGCTGTGCCATGTTTTTATGGTGAAACAGAATTTTATCATTAACCGTATCAAATACATAGGAAAATCCAGCTGGGTTAATGTTAATGCAATGCACTACAACTGCCCAGCAATGCAAAAGAGACTACATCCAACAATATCAGGTTATTAATCTTGTGTAGGCTGCAGAATTCTCACTCTTCCAAACAGCCATCTCAGTCAGCAAAATTTCAAACAAAAGATTGTTGTTTTCTTTAAAGGAAGATACTTTGCTTGCACGGAATAGCAAAATTCAGGGGACTAGAGATAATTCAGAATTTAGTGAACAGTTTTAGTAGATGGTAAGGGAAATGTATTCGTTTTCTTATTTCAAGACCAGGTTAACCTCTTTGTTCCTGCCACAAGTGAGAAGCCATACAGATTCACAGGACTAAATATTTTGAGTTAATCACATTAAAAGCTGTCATTAACCAACAATGCATCAATTCCACTCACATTCTGTATCATAGCATTTGGATGAAATGGATTAATCTACAAGAAAAACTGGAAATTTGACAGGGCCAATGACTTTCTTGGCAGGTAATTGTTTTTGTTTGCAGATATATATGTAGGAAAGTAAAAAAATAATATGGGAAAACAAGTTGCTCCTCATAGATGATAAAACTAGAGCAGGCTACTTACTATAGGAAACAGAAACAAAAGTTTAAGAATCCCCCAAAACCTTCTTGAAAGTACGGTGCTCTAAAAGGCTACCTCTTCCTTTTGAAACAAAACAAGGGACGGACAATTTCCTCTAACTGTGTTCAGTAAAGTCTAAACACTTCTATATACACTCAATTAATGAGCTGCAGAGTACTTAGTCTCAATTACTATCTGCTTAGTATTATATATTTCAGTATAATTTGGTAGCTTCTTCCTTAGAGTATAGGTAATAAAATTTTCTCTAATATTATCAAATGTTGATGAATTTTGAACTAACAAATTAATATTAAAAGATACTCGTACTTTAAATAACAATCTTACCTGTGTATGTTATCTTGACCAGAAGGAACTACACCCAGGTTAGCTGCTTTCACTACTCTCTCAATTATTACAAGCCTAGTAGAGTTCTGTGGAGCAACAGCTATTGTAGCAGATGTCTCATTCATTCCTGTCAGCATTCCTGAAACATTAAGTATTTAATTATGAATACAGTAAGATTTGTTTGTTTATTAAGCATTAAACCAAAATAGTAGACTCTAAACAAAAAACAAGGCATTAAAAGTTAGATAATTTATTGAGGAAACAATTTCATAGAACTCACATAATTACCTTACTTTAATGTCTTACTTGCAATGACCTTCTATCAGAAACAAATTAGTAATAGCTGAACAATGACATGTGTGATACTAATGCAACTGTGAAACCAAGGTAGTTTTTTTTCTCATAAAAAGCTTAATTTAAAAGAAGAATGGAAACACAGAAATTAAATATTAAGTAAGACTGATTCGGAAAGGTCCAGCTTAAGTAAGAACAAATACAAAGATCCTTCATAATCTTTCAAACATACATTTAATTATAATTCCATATCCAATTGCTAAAAATTATCTTTAAATTCAGGTAGTAGTAATTGGTTCAATTTAGTTATTTAAGAGAAAGTCAGCACATTAGAAACTGGTGAATTCAGTTAGTATCCAGCTCTCTAAAATATCAACATAAACTATTTGAGTAAAATTATTTGAATATGACTACAAAATGGAACCGAAATGTAATTATATCTAAACATATGATGAAGAAAAAGTACAGAAGGATATGACATTCAAGGACATTTTAACAAAACTCACACTTTTCTATCAATATTCATTGTTTAGAAGAATGATTTGTTAGATGCTCACATTGATTAAAACACAACAGTAACTACAACTTAACACTGTGAGTGCCTTTTTACAGTATGTTCAGAAGCTGAAAATGCAGGCAAACAAAGGAGCACGGTACTTCAGGCAGAAATATGAAGCATCTGAAGCAACACTAACAATGAAAACAATGTAAAAGTCTCAAAAGGCCAATGTTTAGCTGCACATACAGCTCCAATCCAGAGGAAATAGTAGTACCAAGATGCTTAATAAGAACAATTAAAAAAATAAATCCAGCATTTTAATGCCCCGGAATGTGCTGCTGTCACAGAATAACAAATATGAAAGTAAAAATGGAACAGCTGATGAGTAAATAATAGGATATTTTCAAAGAGAACAAAAATCGGCATACAACTTTTATAACAGTCAGATTTATCTTGAGTAGAACATGCTATTTCAAATTGTTTAACTATTAGGCAAAAGCTTTACAAACTACATACACAGACTAAGACTGCTTTTAAGCAGAGCATGGGGACTGACATAACACTGCTGAGAGATATGTGTACTTATTTAGGATTTAAACCTTCTCCATTAAGCTCTACTGAAGAGCAAATGCTGAATAAATGAATGCAACTATGTTTATGTTAAAAGCCTGTTTCCCGCAGCATGTAATTAAAGGAAATGTTGTACAAAGCCAGTACTTTTGTCAAGCTCCTGTAAATGGAAAGATGGATAGCACTCAGAGAAGTGAATGCATTGCTTCATATTTAACCTTAACACTCTTGTCATTAATGGTTTGTCTAACTTGTTCTATAAAAGACAAGGTACTGCTCCATTGAAGTAAAATTAAAAAAATCAACTAAACCATGCTTTTCAGAACAGAAGATTCATTATTGTCGACTAATGTATTGGCATAAAGCAAAGTAACATCCTATCAAGTAAGGCACACATTCAATCTGCTTTTTCACCCCCCTTTATTTTTAACTCATGCTGTTTTATTGTTATAGGCAATTTGTACCACTCAGCATGACAGTGTAAACTGAATCAAGATTAATTTACATGCAAAAGAACACTTAGGAGAGCAGCGTGGTAAGCAAATGTATTGTCTCGATTGCTGAGGTGGAAAAGAACCTGGAAATAAAAAAGGCTACTCTAATTAAGGAGCATCAAATATGATTGCTTGGGGTCGTCAATGGCCAGAAAATAGTAAATGTCCAACCATCTAAAGAATTAGCATGCTGCTTGTTAGGAAAACAAATTTTATATATACAATTTTAATAAAATTAGGTAAAGTATATGTTTACTTAACCAAGATTGGGTTTTGGTGTTGGCTTGGTTTTTTTTAAAATGTGATTCAGGTATACACTTCTAAAAAAAGTTGACAAAATTATTCAAAAACATGTCTCTTGAGAGAAAAAAAATCCTAAAGTAGTTTTAATTGCCTATTTTAAAAACGCTATCATAAAAATTCTGATTAATATTCAGCTATAACAATCACATGACACATTTAATATTGCTTGAAACACAAGAATCCAAGAAAACTCTAGCCTGAGCACAAAGCAGGAACTAGTCTGGGTTAGCCACCTGATACGATGAAATAACTGTATGTATTTTAAATAATAAAAGGAGATTAAATTGGAAAAATTACAGTGATGGGTAACAAGGTATGCTAGCCAGCAAGACTAGTCCTATTCTGAACTGAGGGAAAGAGAGTTTTGCTACTGAATTTCAAAAACAACAGACAAGTTGAAATCTGGATACAGAGCTCCCAACAGTAAATGTTCCACTCATGCAGAATTCCTGCTATGGCAACTCGACTTTTCATGGGGATGCGATGTAAAACAGGGTTTAAAATTCTGAGTCCTAAAGGATCAGAAAAAATACTTGAGCAAAAAGGTAAAGAATGTTTAATATTTTAATCCATTTTAATCCGCTCATTCCAAATTTTCAATCACAATAGCTACTAATTCAGCTGCTTTTCCGGGGAACTACTTCACCAGAGGATTCCGAGCTCAGGAAGAAAGGAAAGGGGAGATGGTGCAGCAAAGCTAAGCATATCATGCACAGCATGTGGACAAAAACAGCTTTTGAGGTTCTGCTGCTACCACCAGATAACCTTCACAGACATGAATATTCAATAACCTGTCTGCTCCTCTCTCTTTATGCCATCAGGAAGAAAATGGACATATACAAATGTAACAGACGATGTAAAACAGCAGAGTGTAATTGAATAAAGGTGTGTAGCAATGAATTGTCTTCTACACAGCAGTATAATACCAGCTATTTTCTCTTTAGCATTCTTATTAGGTTACACATGCAATTTAGATGTAAAAATCCTTAAAACCCATACATATTTTCATTCTCTCCTTGCATTTCTAATATTCTCCTCAAACACTTCAGTATTTTTTACCTATCTGTTTTGGTAACAAATAAAACCAGGCATCTCCAGACACAGGACTTGAAACACATTCAAAACCAACAAAATAAAACAAACAAACAAACAAACAAATCAAAAAAAAAGAAGAAAAAAAGGAAAAAAAAAAGGAAAGAGCATGACAAGTGAAAAACAAGTTATATAAATCAGATTCATTTGGAGAATACAGGTAAATTGAAGTTAAACACAAAATAGAATAGCACATACCAACTTCTAAATTGCCCTGCATTTATTATTGTAATTTGGATTTTTCATTTAGCAAGAACACAAAGTAATTCATCCCATATGCTACCTGTTCCTAAAGCTTTGTAATAAATACTAATGTAAAATGTAGAATTGAGACCTCTGTTACAAAGAATATTCTGATACAGCTGATATCCATAAGAAAAAAGATGGAATAGGAAAGGTTTTTAAACCTGTAGTAAATTTGCCAGCCTGCAAAGTCCTGCATCAAAGAATGAATTCAGGAAGACAGAGCAAGCGATACAGAAATGCCAAGAGACCTTCATGGATTTACAAATACTTCATATAAACAAATTTTCAAATAGCTTTATTCAGAGTAGCCTTTCTGCTCTATTAAACATAGCAAACAGCTGCCAGATTTATTCAGACAAATAATCAACAACCATAGAAGTAAAATGGCAGAAGAAAAAGGAATTTTGGCAACAACTCCACAGAGGACCACAGCTATTCTCCAAGTACACTTCTTCTATGTGCTCATGGTTCTGTATGGCCAGTCACGAGGAAAAAAAGCCCTCAGTCACAGTAAAGCATACAAAAACTCTATCAGAATACCACAAAGCAAGCAAACATAAAAACAGGGAGGGAAGAAGCACAGTAACCTGCCTTCTTTTCACTACAACCTCAGCTACAATTTTTAGAAGGGAACAGTTTAAAATAAATGTACCACAGCCTTGTTCAATCACTCACCTTGGTTTGCTGAGCAGGTATAAAGCAGAGAGGCAGGCTTTAGCCAGCAAAGGGTAAGAACAGCAAATAAGTATCAATTGGTTATGAAAACAAAGCACAATCCTAACTTTTCACTGCAGCCATAAGCTTAACTGCAAATTATCTAGACAGTATTTAAACTACTTTCTTAATAATTCAATAACACAAAAGCAAGAAATGCTCAAAGGCAATAACTAATAATACATAACATTACTCGTTGGTGTTCTTGACTGCTTGATGGATATACTGAGTTTCTGAGCCTTACACAGCAATGAGACAGGATCCCATGGGCATATTCTCATCTCAATGTGAAGAGACATACACATGTAAATCCCCATACATTGAGATATATGAGTAAACACTACTACATTTGAGTGCATCCAAAATGTAACCACTTATATTTTAAAATATCAAAGAATCATATCCAAATTAAGGACAGCAGTATTGACTATTCCATTTAACATATGGTTAGGTCAAACCTAAGCACAATTTTAGGTCAAACCTAAGCACAGTGTTTTGAATAAAATATTCAAGTCACTAAAAGCTCTTATGGGGGTTTGTGTCTGGATTAGTATAAGAGACTTAAATTCTTAAATACTTAAATACTAAAACACAGTATTAGTAGAATGCAGAAGTATAAAAAACAGTGTTCCAACATGAGTAGTTTTTATATATGAAGTGTTTGAAAGTGAAAAGATTAAAACAATCTTCAAAGTAGCTACGGAACAGGTACATTAACAGTATTGAAAATTAGTATTGGAATAAAGAATAGTAAAGCCCAATGCAATACCAATGTATAAATGGTTCATTTCCTTGAGCTGGCATCACAAGTTTCTGTTTTTCTGCTGGTAGGAAAGGCATTCACACTTCATGATGGGAAGCCAAAAGTCTTTGAGCCGAAAGACTGTTTTAGGGTAAAGTGTGGGCTTTGATCCTTTAAAGTCTGCATCATATCATGGCACATCCTTCTCAAGATACTTTTAAACTACTAGCCAGAGTGAATACTAACAGTCTCAACCACCTACAACTGGAAGCACTTTCTGTATGCTTGGAAATTGAAAGGCATGCAGCTCTCTTCCCAAGTAAATTTACTGAAGCTGCTGAAGTATTTCTCACCTTGCTCCTTCTTAAAATCTTTCTCTGACATAGTGACAGGCAGAAGCAGTTCTCCAACAGGGGGTTGAATGTTAACATTGAAGTGATCATCCTTTGTGCTAGAAAAGAGAAATTACAGAGAATAAACCAAATTCTTCAGCGCTGATTAATAAATACACATGTATCAGTTTCAAATTTTCTGTAAAATCATGAAAAAGTATAAGAACTATCTGTATGATTTCTAACTTATAAATTTGAGAGCTAACTTCTTACATTAGTAAAGCCGATCCATTTTTCTCCTGTACAAATGTGGTAGGCATAGTCTTGTGTTTCTGAAAATGTAACTTTTATTCAAATCGATGTTTTTTTGTGATCTACAAAGCATCACACTCAATCTAAATGCTTGCAAAGGACAAATTATTGTGCATTTCACAAATCCTTTGAGAGAACTGTTATGCATTCTGTCATCAGCTACAGCTGTTCTAGAAATAGGGGTAAGCATAGAAAATATATAATTTCAGACAAAAGGATGATATTGTCTGGAAAAAAACCCAGAAACAAGCCAAACAATAAATACATTAGTAAAGGAGAAATATTTTTGATAACTTCAGTTTTACAGTATTTGGTATATTTAAACAAAATCACAGAGCATACTGGTAAATGTAAAAGCATGCTGGAAAACTGCAGAACATTTTTTAAATGGCAAAGTTAAAAAATACTATCACTAGAAACACAATACTATCAAATGTTACGCATTTCTCCTTAAGAAATAAATATCATACAGTGAACTTCCTCTCCCTATCCATTCAATTCCCTATTTTCCAATTATTTTGTCTGAGACTTCTTCAAATCTACAGGAACTCAAGATACATTCACCCTGCTATGTTTCATTGACTAACTGTACCATAAGGGATTTGCCTAGCAATTCAGAATCAGTACATCCAGTCAGAATCTCTGTTAATTCTTTAAGGCCTGAGAAATTTTTAGAAAAGAACACTTTCCTTTTTTTTTTCTGGTCTACCAAATAGTCAATATATATTGATTGGTGATATGCCTCAGATATCTTACTTAAATATAATGATACAATCATTAGAATGGAAAATACATTTCATCCATTAACATCCCTGTTATTCAAATTAACCTAAAATATTTGCTACTGATATTTTATAACTCTGCAACTTCAAAGTTCTGAAACAAGATAGACTAATGGAAAGCAAACACCACTATAGATCAATAATATAGAAAACACACGTCTCCCTCCTAAAGATGCAAGACAAGCCACCTGGAAACAGAGAAGCATTTTACAGTCCTTCTACTCACAATTCTAATACTTACTGTAATTACCCATTTACAAAAGGAAATGCTTAGGAACTAGTACATTCTTATTTTCTAGCTTCCAATGTGTTATAGATATGCTTATGAGTGCAGTCTCAAGTATGACCTGTTCAAATAAAATGGGACATTTATGCTAACTTCGCTGAGAACTGCTATTTAGTACACATACAGGGGAACAATCCCTTCAAACTCCCAGTACTTCCTTTATAAAAAATCAGTTATTAAGTGCTGCTAATTTAAAAGCTAACAAATACAAACTTTTTTCCCCCTGTACTAATTTCCTCCCCTGTACTACCTTAAATGCCATCTGTCTTGAAAGTCATTATTATAATAAAAGAGCAGGGATTGTTTGATTATCTAGCCCGATTAAGTGCACAGTAAAATAAGCAAGAACTATTTTTTCTTTAATTTTTCTTTTGAAAAGTGATTAAGAACTCAATCATCTTAAGAGCTGATGGAAGGGTCTTTAATCAACTGCCTCATTAATCTTTTGCTATTCATACGTACTACTTGGACTATAAGACTAACACTTTCAACAATACCTTCATTGACACTCTTCAACTGATTGTTCAACCAATCTTATGTTTCATATTTAAGCAAGATGTACTCTATATAATTCAGCATGAAACAGATAAACCATTTTGTGTACAATGATTTATGTCCCACATTGACTGGAGAGATGCCATTTGTACATAAACTTGACTTATAACATCAATTATTAGATTGCTTTAATGCTTATAACAATATTTCCACAACAAGAAGGAATAAAAGCATGAGTACAGCTTGGATTTTTTATGTCCATAACTGCTCAAGAAGACCACTTGACACCTCTGCTGTTAACAAACATGCCACTTCCATTTCCTCTATTGAATAAATAGCTAATATATATTCTTTGATAAAACACAAACTCTTCATAGCCTACAAACAGAAATTCTGATTGCTATTTGTTCTTCAAAACCACTTTGTTCTTAATTTCACTTTAGTCAGCATCTGGGTTACTTTGCACTACTTTAATTCCAGTGTGCTACAGTAAATTTCTTTCTCAGCTACAGAAAATCATCCTTTCTTATAGGTTCTCTTTATCAGACACTTCACAGATTAAATATACAGCTTTTGTTTGTTGATCTGCATCTCTTTTATTACCTCTTTATATTAGAGAGCTCATAATATTTAATTTAACAAAAGTTACTTCATAATTCCATAGAACCACAATATGAAGGGGCATTAGAAATCACCTGATTCTACCTCCTGCTTAAGCGAGGGTCACCTTAGCTCACTTTGTTCATGGCCTTGTCCATTTGAGCTCTGAGTATCTCCAAAGATGGAGATTTTATCAGATATCTAATGAAGAAATTTGAGAATAAAATTGAGGCTTGGAATACAAGTACTTAACTTCCCCCAATACCTAGTGAACTAAATTTCAGTGTATTTAACTTATTCATTTATATTTTCAAGAATCTCATTAATATAAATGATGTTTATACCAAAAATTACATTCACATATAAAAATCTACTGGACAACTGGTTCAAGCTGCACTGAAGCATCTCTCAGGTGGTGTTGCTTAAACTTTCCTGAAAGATCAAGGTGAAGCAGCTTACCAGAAAAAATACCCAAAGTTTCTCAGGGCAACAGAATGTGGTTTTTTATTTCAAAAATTAAACACTGTGTTTTCTGGTATTAGCATGTGCAATAAATTAGTAAGTTACAGCCTTAGAGGAACATGAATACTTAATGAAAAGTTCTTAGAGGGAAGCTTTAAAAGGATCAAACAGTTGGGGATGTCTGATAACAGTACCTTTCCAACAGCAGCTTGCAAAATCTGTTATGTATTTAATTGTGAACTTAGGGGCAAATGATATTACACATCGTTACTCTTACTGACTCCTTAAAAACTGCTAAACTGTACATATTATATTTTTAAAAGACTAACATCACTTTCATGACTCAATTGCAAGTATCACATGAATTTATCTTCTGATGCACACATCAGGATGAACAAAAGAGAGACAAAGACAATAATGCTCCCACAGGAACAAAGGGAGACTTACTAGCTCCACGATAACTGACATTGCAAGACTAAGATTCAGCCCTTCAGAAGATGCACAGTTTAAAGATTTCTGCACATGTCTGTAGCTAGCACTTGCCATTTGAAACTCTTGGCTATTCCTTCTCTCCTCTCAGTTTAGTTGCTTTTCTGTTTAAGAATTGGCTTTGAAGGGCTCCTGGTAAAGACGTTGTCTACCATAACAAAAAACTTTAAAACAGTGATGGCAAAATCTTCTTTAAAACTGAAGTAAATAATGCTAACACCTGCAATGACTTCTTTTAAAATTCCACAATAGCAGTGGTTAAAGTTTTAACTTCCAAGGCTTTTAATAAATTAGTATTCTAATAAGACTGGGAATATTCTTCTTGCTCTTTATACTATCCTTTTTTGTTTCACTCCTAGCAGCAGCTTGTCCCCGAATATATCTTTCCCAAACCAGCTTACTGTTTTTGTCTTGTATTCACAAAAATCTCCACACATGTTAAAAAAAAGAACATGAGAGGAAGAGCAACACTAAGAGAGAAATAATTTCCTGCAAATTAATTCTCTAGAAAAGTATAGGGGACTTGACTTCTAGTCTTGCTGAAGAAAGGAAAGGACTGCATCCTGCTTTTGCATGAGAAAAAGGCCAAAGCAATAGAACAAATGAAAGCAGTTGTTCATGTCCAGCCTTGTTTTTTCCAGGTCAGTTATTTATCTTGGCATAATTGTGTTCTGGAATAGGGCCAACTGACTACTTTAGAGTAATCAAATAAAGAGAAGAGTACCAGATTGCTTGTCTTACATTTATAAGCAACTTGGTGATCTGCTGACAAAGCACTAGGGAAGGAAACAGCAAGAAAAAAGTGAAAATGCAACTGACAGTGATGTGAAGAAAATCCTGCATCTCTAACATTAGCTTTTAATATATTCCATAACATATTCCACTACATAATTTTAATCAGATGCTTTTGCGGAAGCATCTACACCTGAACGCATGCTTGCACTCAACAGAAATACTGACTGCTACCCAACCAACCCTCTTTATTTACTTGCTTTGCAGGTAGAAGTTCTGCTTGGGAAGATTTCTACATCAACACCGAGTGAAGTGGGCAAATTTCATGCTGCAAAAAATATCTTCCATTGAAAATAAAATTCAGAGCAAAAGCTTCTAAAATAAGATGAAACCTGCAGAGAACAGACTGAACAAAGTTTTAAAATCTCATTCACAGAATTTACTTCATTTAAGAAATTGCTAGATTCTTTCTGCTACACCAAACTCTTCTGGAGTAATCAGCAAAATGTTTTCTTTATATAGTACAGGACAGACGAAATGAACAGACATACAAGAGTATGTATTCTCCTCATTAGAAGGAGCGGGTCCTTCTGATGACACTGGGACACTAAGAAATGCCAATATAAGGTAACCAGCTAAAAACCTCTGTCATGTCACACAATTTTCCAATTACCTATTTATTTTGAAAAAGAATGAAAGGCACAAAAGCCGTTGCTTTCATTTGATTTTTCTTCTTGGGAGCTCTGGTTGTGTTTTTTTGCACTTAAACCTTGAGAAAACTAGGGAGAGGAAATGCAAAGTCAAAACTAGGGAGAGAGATGCATGGCATGGACATCTCCCCTACACCAAACAGCTTCAAAGAAAGCTAAACAACTCCCTGCGTACTTTTCAAAAGAACAGAAAAAAGAAGAGAACCAGGCTCTCAATAACTTAATTTTATCTTTAAAGCTGTGGTTCTTTTATGGTTTTGGGAACAACTAAGGTAATTTGGAAAGAGAGGAGGAAAAGAAAAAGAAAGAAAACATAAAGATAAGCTTTCAATGTTATAAAAAGGACATCTCCTCTTCACCTTTAGTTTTTCATCGCGCCTACAAGAAATTGGAGATTTGCCTACTGAGTTATACAAACACAGACAGAAATTCATAATGCTAAATACACATACAAAAATAGAGTAAGGGCATGTAAGGGCTATAACTTTCTGTCTCTATAACCTTCCCTGTCTTTCATCTCAAGGGATTCAAATATTTTCATTACAAGGATCCATGGGCAAAATTCTGACATAGCAAAGCTCCCATATATTTGTTCAGACATCTCAAAAAACTAGTAAGCTGAGAGAAAGACTTGAGAATATCTGAAAAGCAGGGACATGTAAGACAATAAAGATAACACAAGTGGTAGGATTGTTGACATGGTGAACACTAGGAGCTCAAGGATTCAACAAAAACCACACTAACATGGAAATCTTTAACATCTGACATGGGGAAAAAAGGAAGTAATTCCACTGTCGGTGGAGTATTGCAGATAGTCTGTTATATCAAGAATCCATTCCAACCTTTTCTCTGCTCAACTGATGCCTACCTGCTTAGCTAAGGCTCAGGTCTCTTACTTGGATGGTGAATATACTAAACTTTAACTAGAATTCAACAAGGTAGCAACCTACCTTGCATATGAGTTAGCCAATAACAAATTGCTCTAAACTCCTAAGCTGTGTCTATCCTGCTTGCAAAATGAGAACAAAGTAACACAAAAACAAAGAGTAACATTCAAAAAATCTTTTAAAAGGCTGAGTCCCTCCATTTAGTCCTCTTTAACTTTCTGCTTGAGAGGCATTATCATGCAGAACACCAGTGTGGCTGAAATAGCTGCTTCTGGAAGGAGGTGGCGTAAGAAAAATAACAATGAAAAGATGTTCTCCTCACAAGTACATGCTGTGAACATCCTAATATACATTCTAAATAAATGCATTAGGCACAGTTTTCAAGTTGAGGCATTTCACCCCACTTTAATTAGATGTGTGATCTTGGTAAGGTTTGCTTACCAAAAATAGTATTTGAGCAGGTCTTTCAAAGCTCATTCCTTCAAACCTCTATATTGCAGTTTCTCCTTTATTGTCCTTGATTTGTACAACAAATTCAGAAAAATATCTAAATATTTTATGACTCATGTTAGTTTTTTTCTTTATACAGTTTGTATTTATTGAACCACTAGTACAACAGCACATCCCTAAGCTGAAGGGTAGCGTTTGCTATGCAAAACACACAGTCCATGATTGGCATCTAAGACCAATTGATCTACCCATTACCACTATGTCCCTACCCCCACAAGCTTTACTACAAAGCTATTGATTTAAACACTGCCGATCGGTTTCCATTTTCTGATTTTGGGCAGGCCAATTAAGAAAGTGAGTAATTGTGATTACACTGCTTCAGGATCAATTACATTTGATGCAAGATAAAGTGCTCCTCTTAGAACAACGTAAAGAAAATTCTTATGATCAGGAACACTTTACTGCTGAATATACTTCTAGCAAAAATGTAAAATAACTGACAACATCTTTCATAGAGATATGTTAATAGGAAATACGAGAATATAGACACCTTTGTGTGCACATTATTTCAACATTTTGACAAACTTCTAGAAGTCATTCCTTCTTTTGGATAAAAGCTTTTTGAAAAGTATAGTAAGTTACAGAGCCTGCAGCTGAGTTCTTTGAGACATTGCTCCCAAAACATCACACTGCACAGTTTCTTCAGTGATACTGAAGATCAGTAGGATTTTGAACAAAATAAGTTTTCAGTGTAAAATAGCAAATTTAATGCAAATAATGTTTTACCTGTTTTTATACTATTTTCTAGGAACTAACAGCAAAGAAACAAGGCCCTATCAATTAGTAAAGGAACATAGCAAGCAATTCCTATTCTTAATTTAATTTTAAACTTAGCTTGAGCGCTTTTGTCATTGGACTCACATTGTCTAAATCATTAAAATGAATACACCACTGAGGTCTGAGGCAAATCTATTTACAGTGATGTTACTCATAGTCTGCTTGGTGTTCAGGAATATTGATCTGTCTTGTTTGTCTAATAGGAAAATAATAAACAATTACTAGGCAATGTTGGAGAAAGTAATCAGTTTTTATATATCACTAATACAGCAGACCTCCCAAAACATAAAGGTGATGATCTGCATAAAATCAATGTGTTATGCTACATTGCTTATCCTCATCACTGCTAAGATTCTTAGCAATAAATGGTGTAAGTTAAAAATCAAATCATTGGTAGACTGAAATGACGTACTTGAAAGAAAAATATCTGCTTTATTTTAAAAATAATATTTCTGCTTGATAAACTATCAAGAAGATACTATTTTATAAAATTCAAAATTTATTTAGATAAAGAGAGTCAGAGTCTATGATTTTGAAGCAATTTTGAAACTGCACTGCCTAAAAGGGAACCTCCTTCCCAAACAAACATCAGGCAACAGTTCAAAGCTGTTTCCAAATTCCAGCAGACAGCAAACAGACCAGCTATAACAGCATGACGTGCATAAACTATATGCTGCAGAGATTTTGCTGGAAGTACAAATATGTGTAAAGTGACTATGCAGGAGCATCTACTGTACAAGGAAAAGTTTGAGAACTGGAAAGAAAAAATCCAATAGTAAAACATCCTTGCCCCCAGAACAAGAAATGTTATTTTAGCAGTGGTACTTTAGGATTCACTTGGGTACATCTCTATTATTAGGATTTTCATGCTATCTCCAGTAACTTGTCAGTTGAACAAGCTGTGCTTAGTAGCAGTATACTAAAATTGCTACAGAAATTTTCCAAAGGAAGAAGTATAGAACTTTCACAAAGGGCTTCCCTTAAACTGAAATGCAGCAATATGAATGTCTATTCAATATCCTTCTTTTTGTACTGAATATTGAAAGCTGTGTTTCTTGCAACAAAACATATAAAAAATCCATTAGTTCAAAATATGTAAAAAAAATTGTGTAGACCTATATATGCTTTTGCACAGTTTAAAAACTACGTAAACCTGACAATCCCCTAAAAGAAGGTTTCAAGTTTTCTCCCATCCATTTCTCTCCATCCATTTTTTCCCAATGCTGAAATTAACCCATTTTCAAATGCTAGTTTGTAACAGAACTCTCACTGGGTGAACGAGTTCCCTGCTAGCCTAGGAGGCAGAAAGAGGATGTTGCACACGCCAATAATGAGCACAAAAAATGTAAATCAGGCATATTAGACAAGATTTAGTTGGCAAGCCAATTACTTGGTTTCATTCTCACTATTGATTTAAAAGAATCTACAGCATTTCTTTGCTGGGCAAGTTTTGGGGTTGTTTTCAGGCAGTCATGTTACAACAACCACAAGCACCCATAATAAAGACTCAGGGTAGTAAAATTGCTCACACTATGTGCCATTTTGACTTGTTGTTTCTTAAAAGGGAGAACACACACAAAACACTAAAGTAGAATGGTCAGACATGACTGCTCCTTTCCAGACAATGTTAACAAGAATCCCTAGAAGAGAGGGACAAAAAAATAAAGCTACTAAAAGTAAAACTGAACACTAATAATGTGCTATTTCTCTTAAAACATCGTGGATGTATATAATGTTGTAAATTTTGTTTAATTCTTTGAATATTTAATAAAACAGTGAGTCTGATACCAAGTAGGCTTCCAATGAACACTAGTTTTACCTTCCAGGAGCAAAAAATTACCTTCCCCCTCCCAAGAACTTACCATAACTGGAAACTGGCTGTCTGGGTAGAATCACAGAAGTCAATCCCCATTGTAGCAGTAAAGGATCCTCCAGGCTCAAGGCACTCTGCATGAAGAGATTTTTAAGAGATAAAGTACACATGCAAGGCAACAGAAGACATCAGATGCAACACTCCAAACTTCACATAACTAAAACCCACAAAAAACTCTGTAAGAAAAAATCCAACAGTTGTAGTTTTATTACAAATAGGCATTACCCAAATGTCACACTTGCATGTTTAAGCGTCCTGGATTCCCCCTCTCACACAGTTAATGCCCATGAAATGCTGCCATTTCAGTCTTAAGAGCTCTATCAACAGAATAAGGCCTTGTATTAGAAAAGCAAGGAAAGGAAAATTATTTACAGAAAAAAAATTGAAGTGACATCCTTTTAACTGTGCACAGATCCAGCACTGAGATTTCATTTTCAAGAACACTGGTTTGCAGATTTAGTTAGTAAATTGCAAAATACAACAAATAAAATCTACATTAATAAACACCATAATGGAAAATAAGCTGAACTTAACATTATTTCATAATTTCTGTGGTTTACTTGTGCCTCAATATTCTACTTGCATTAGTTGGAACGGAGAAGAAGGATTATGAACACTACATGGAAGATGACTTTGTGCTATACAAGCAATGCAGACTGAGACACTCTTAGCAGTGAAGATGTCAAGAGACATACTCATTCTTAAATTCTTGGCTAAATCACTACACTATTTCCCTAATGTTGTAGAGATAAAGCTTTTGTTAAAGACTTGTAAGCTTCCTTGTAAGCTCTTTCTTACATAAGTAAAAACAAACATTGAAGCAGACTTTGCCTTCTCAAGATTACAACGAAGAGCTGAAAGCACACTTAAAAGAGAGGAATTAAAATAAAAAAGAATAGGCAGGCAGAAGAATGCTTGATTTACAGATTATTCATAATGTACCTGATACTTTTCAGGAACTGAAAGTAGACAGCTGCTCCATGACAAAATGTTACAAAATTTAACTATTTGAAGATTAGGTTTGCAAAAATGCAGAAAAGATGGAGTTAATGCTGCTAGCTAAAGTCTAAACTAACATTAGGAACTGAGTAGAAAAAAAAGTATTCCAAGGAGTCTATTTAAAGCACTGAAAGTTTAAAGGTTCAAGCTCAAATTCAGAATTAACTTTACCGAACTCTTTGAGCTTAATGTTTTCAAAGGGAGTTTCAAACACACTTAACAACAAGAAAGTGTTGTGCACAGGGATTTGGGTGAAATAATTTGAACTATTTCTATTGGAAGAATTGGGACAATTGTCAACAGTACTTTTAGTGACTGAAGCAAAACTAGACTTATATTCCAGCAGGAATACCTGTCTATGCTGACACTTCTTCTTCTGTTGGGTCTGCTAGGTAAATGGTAGGATGTGTTTTCCAAACACTGGAAACACAAAATGTAGTAAGAACAGGGTATATAGGCTTAGTCCTACACAAAATTATAAAGAATACAGAAAATTTGCATTCAAGCAAGAAAAAAAAATTTTTTTGGAAGAACTACAGAGCTTATTTTCTGCACAAGAAACCAATAGCTTTTCAGGACAAATACTGCAATGTCTTTCTTGGGGAAATAAATACTTTACAAGGTAGGATTGTTTTGTGGAGCTCAAGGAACCCAAAGTGGATAATTCATTAATTCCACTTTTTTTCACCCCATGCTTTTATGTGAGACAAGTGAATGTTACTGTTAATTGCTACGATTGTGGGTATAGTATCTCCTGTGGTTACTGTGGGTAACAGTGGGTTACTGTTAATTGCTATACTATTGTGGGTGTAGTATCTCCTGATCTGATTTACAGTATTTCTAGATTTTTACTGGTAAGCCTTTGTGCTTTATTTCTTTGAAATGTTTGCAGGTAGGGATATAAAATGAAGCCCATGGGCAAAACTAACTTGACATTTCAATTCTGAGCTGGACTTATTTTGAGGAATAAGCAGCAAAATGTTCACTTAAAAAAGCCCAAACTAATAGAATTCTAAAAGTAACTGCCTTGATCAAGTACGCATCATTACCAAGATGTAAAAAGTTATTATTATTAATTTTAACTATGATATAAACTATAGTACTGGACAACTGCTTTTGTAGCTATTTGGTGTAAATCTGCATAATCTTTTCTATGTTAACAAAATTATTTCAATAGTTTACAGCCATTTAATACAAACGTCTTAGCTACTTAAAATAATACTCTTTAGTTCACTGTTCTGCTTTAAGAACATTTTCCTGTATTCTTTTATCATGATACATATTCACATAATAATGTAGCTCATTGAAGGAAAGGAATTTTTATTATGAAACAGAGACACTTCTGCTCCTTCTGATTATACCACAATGTCCTAAAAAAAAGAACTGTTGAGAAAAGAAAGCAGATTGTGTATACAGGTTTTAATCTTGAAAAATCTTGCTGTGATCTGTGCTCTTTCTGAAGTTTTATACTCTTTTCCACAGAAATGTAGCAAAAAACCATCCTGATTACAAAGTAGAAAGTAAAACAATTTAGATCAGGTCTGACTACACATTGGTTTTTATCTAATCTAAGCAGACACAATTTGTGGAACTATGGTAGACACAAGCCAAACTAAAACATACACTTCCACTCTACTGCCATAAGCTCACAATGGCAATGCTCTGAGCCACCAATATATATAATACATTTAGATTCACTTAAAGATAAGTAAGAAAATAATTGTGAATATACAATCAAAACCTCCTTTTTAATAGAAGCCCATAATAGCCAGTCAGTAAAATAAGACAGCAAGAGAATCAAAGTTTGTAGGCATGCAGAAAGGTTTGGTCTTAACAAGTTAATAGCTGATGAGTGTCTGTGTAGATGTGTACACCTACCCTCCCCACCACACACACATATATGAGTATACACGTAACTATGCAAAACCACATTCCTCTATTTGAAATTTTGCCGAAGATTAAGAACCTGATTTTTTTGAGATAGGATATGGTTACCTATTGGATTAAACTCATGCATCCTCATGCCTGGAGGTAATTTCTTCTCTCCAATGTGAATGTTCTCTATCTTCTGATCAGTTGTGTTTGTTACTGTCACTTGCACAGGTACCATAAGATCACCAAAAATGCCTGGCTGTCTTGAGAAGTGATAATGGGCTGCTAATCCTTTCCCACTCATTCGATGAAGCAATTCATGTGTTTTTGTTGGCACAGAGACTTGCATAGTGACCTGTTAAGTATAACACAATAGTTGGCAAATGCTGTAAGTCAAGAACAGTTAAAACGACAATTGAATACTGCATTTTTCACTCAGTTAGAGCACCTGCTTTTAAGTTGGAATTTTAGTGAACCAGAAACCTGTGAAATACATAAGCAAATTGCAGTAATAGATATCAGATACAGAGCCCAAAACCATTTCTGGTGCTGAAAATACCTTTGTTGTAGCTATCTCACTTTCCACTATAAATCTGTTTTCAATTTTTTAGCTTTACAGTTAGTTATTAAATTATCACGTTTTTTAAGAGTTACAGTTAGTTATGTTTTTTCCAGAAAAAAACATTCTGTGCATCAGAATTCAAGGGTATTCCCAAGCTCATTGTGTAAGGTGAAAGTAGTGAGAAATTGTCTTCTGTTTCTCTTGTTAAAACCACAAAAAATGTTGTCTAACAATTACACTGCTGAAACAGTAAAAACATAGTTATATAGAGCAGAAAGATGCTGACACTTTTTAAATAGTCTTGCTGCTAGAAGCAATAAGAAAAATCCAAAGGATGTTTCAATCCATTCTATCCTGCAGAAAAAGCATAAAGAAAAGACATTCAGTGTGCAAACAAAATCCCAGATACTTCTGACAAGGAAGTAACGAGCTCAAAAGTAAGGAGTTTAAGAAATATGAAAACAAGTGAATTTGAGTACTTTACACAAGTTTTAAGGAAAGATTAGAGTTACTTCAAATTATATTTATAAAATAATGACCTGTGACATCACATGACCACTCTTACAAGTAACAAAAAAATGACTGGAAAAGGTATAATATGTATGGACCTTCACAGTTACTGAAAACTCAAAAACATCTTTGAATAGAAGTCCCAAATTTCCACAGATTAATAGTCTTCTTAGTTTTCTAGAAATAACTGTCAAGGTCAAACTCTCAAAAAAATGCCTCAGTTGTCAAGAAATAATAAAGGAAATACCTTGAATAATGAATACCTTATTGGTACACAGAAAGAGACAATAACTGTAAGAGGTTATTAGCAGTCAAATTAGTATGCTATTTGAACCATTACTCAAATAATGACAAAACTCAAGTTTTAAGATGGAATTTAAACCTTATTTTTAAGTTTTAAGCGCAGCCTCTGGCTTTTAATGTTCAATTCAATTTGAGCAGGACATGCATAATAGAAAAGTTATTTCATGAAATGGTTCTCTCATTTTACATTAGCAAGTTTAAGATCTATGTTTGATTCATGTTAACAAAAGTATTTTGCAGTACATTAGCCTCTTTGCGTTAACTTAGGGCTGGCTTTATTAATGATATTTATTAATAGGAATGAAAACTTAAAAAGTAGTCAGAAGTCAGTCAAGTAGATATACAGAAACATAGAGCCATTGAGGTTGGAAAAGATATCTAAGTTCTGTGTCCAACTGTTTACCCAGCCCTGCCATCTTCAGTAAACCATGTTCCTAGGTGTCACACTCACATGCTTTCTGAAGACTCCCAAGATTAGTGATTCCACCAGTTCCCTGGCCAGCCCATTCCAATGCCTGATAATTTTTTCAGTGAAGAATTTTTTTTCCTAATACCCAACCTAAACCCCCCTGGCCAAACAGGAGGCTATTTCCTCTTTTTCTATCATTTACCTGGGAGAAGAGGCCAACCCCCACCTGGCTACACCCTCCTTTCAAACAGCTGTAGAGTGACAAGGTCCCTCCTGAGCTTCCTTTTCTCTAGGATAAAAACCCCCAGCTCCCTCACCAGACTTGTGCTCCAGACCCTTTCCCAGCTCCATTGTTTTTCTGTGGACTTGCTCCAGCACCAGAATGATCTTCTTATAATGAGTAGCCCAGAACTGGACCCAGCACTGGAGGTGTGGCCTCAGCAGTGCCCAGCACAGGGGGCCAATCCCTGCCCTGGCCCTGCTGGCCACAGCATTGCTGATCCAGGCCAGGATGCCATTGGCCTTCTTGGCCACCTGGGCACAGCCTGGCTCATGTTCAGCTGCTCTCACCAGCACCCCCAGGGCCTTTCCAGCCACTCTGCCCCAGCCTGTGCAGCTGCCTGGGCTTGCTGTGACCCAAGGGCAGGACCCAGCACTGGGCCTTGTTGAACTATTGGCCTCAGCCTTTTGGACGTTTGCCTTTTACCAACCTGTGCTGGCTAGGCCAGATCCCCTGGTTGTCCTACCTGTGCTGCATGATGGCACCCAGGATGAGCTGCTCTAAAATGCATACATATAGAGAAAAATGGTGTCACTATAGTTAAATCAGTAACACTGATTCAAGTTTTACTGAATCCCTTTTGTAATTTTTAGAGATTTTAATCTATGCCTATGCCCCCTTCAGCATTATTTCTTCTTTCAGTAATAAAAAGCTTGTGAGCCCATTCACTTTTATTTTCAACATCATACTATACATAGCAGCAAAACCACACAGGATCCTCAGAATAATGACATTATGTTTAAGTCATCTTTCTTTGTACACAACATTAATTTTCACTTGCATTTAATGTGGCAGTACTGAAAATAAATAAAACATACATATGTTGAACAAAGCAATTTAATTCTGGAAAATTGGGAGTTTTCAAAACCTCTACTTGCTAGTAAGGATTTTGAGCTGACAAAGGCTGATGTGACTGTAATGTGATGTATTTAACAGCTGCATCAGTCTGGTAAACAGTTTTTTGTTTTAATTCTAAAATTTTTCAAGTAGTTGCGATAAAACCCATGCGGCAGGTACCTGCAATCACTCTAGGGTTAAAATAAAACCACACAGAGTTAACAGAACAAGAAGCATCTACTAACCAGGAGATAATCTCCTACAAATCTTACACAGCATATGTTTAAATAATAGAAGTCGTTTGTGTACCTTTGGATGGTTTATGAAAATAACCAATCAATTCTGCAGACACAACATTATTTCTAAAGGAAATCTATGTGACTCATGATGCCTGCAGATACACAGAGACAAACCACACATATTTTATCAGTTTATTACAGTAAGCAAATAAGCGTGGAATGAGAGTGCACATAACTGTCTACTTAATGCTTACTGAAACATTTATAAGAGCTGTTATCTCCCTAATAACAGACAGACAGTGTGCAATTTTAGAGAGGAGAAAAGCTTCATATTTTTTAACACTTCACTAAAAAGTAACTGAAGAGTGTAAAATGAAAAATACTCTGTGCAGTTAGCTGGTAATGGACCATATTATCAACTCAAGTTAGATTTATAGGATACAAACTAGTCACTAATAGTTATTTTATGACAGAGTGTGTCTGCTTTTTTGGGTTTAGATTATTAAGATTAAACTCGCAAAACTTTTTTTTATACAGCTGTTTAGAAAGACAGTAAAAAAAATTAAAATACTGACTGTCCTTCCACCCCATTTTGACTGAAAGCAACCACATGTAGGGACTCCACACTGATACTGTATGTTTACACTTTCTTGGTACCAATTGGTCTAGCCAAAAGGCTAACTGCACATGCAGAAAGATAATTCATCACCCTAAAAGAAGTATCTTTAAACTACCTCTTGTATAAGAACAAGAGCAACATCAGGGTTCTGCCCCTCTCCCCCCCCCAATCATGGAGAAAAAAAGGGAAAAGTGTAAGATCACTGACAGTAGTAGTTCTGGCTTTCTTTATTGCAACTAAGCTAACTAGTTACAAACCACTGAATCCTCCCAATATGAACATGTTTCTTTTTGCCAGCTCAGTAAGTTCTTATTAATTAAGCTTACATTGATGCAAAAAACTATTTTCCCTAATTATTTAAAATAAAAATCACTATATGGTTTATTAAACCTACTACAGAAAAGAGAGGCGGTCATACATTCCTCTCCGCAGTACCGCAGAGTCACAAAGAATCAGAATGGTTTGGTCTGAGAGAGATCTTAAAGAAGCATTGTTACTATTAATACTCTTATTACTACAGACACAAAATTCTGTTTGTTTTCTTTTGTACTTATTCTTTAGTATAAAAATCCTGCAATAATGAACATAGACTTATTTTGATCATAGCTCATAAATATGTTTGGATAAAATATGTATTATTGGGAAAATAAATTTGCTTCTAAGGATGAGGAAAATTATAATTCTATTCCTCTAATTTACATTCTGTTAAAGCAGTGGACTACAACATTTAATCTAAGTAATCCTCCTACTGGCAATATCTATGACATAATCCAAGAATTACCTACTGAGCTGTGAGAGCTATAACCTCTCTCACACTCATAGTGAGGCTATGCTCCAGTAACTCTGCAACAGCTAAGAGGAGAAGGGCTATCACACAGTCCAGCCACATTTACATGATCTTTCAACTGAAGCCATGAGAGCAACTTAACTATAATTTTTTAGTATTTGGAGAAAGGTGGAAAAACATAAAAACAAAAGTAAGCTAGTGGCAGGAAATATGATCTTTTGCTCAATTAACAGTTATATATTACTCACAGTCCCCAGGCAATGTCTCCCTTATACAGCTCTTAAAAAAACAACTATTAATTCATAAATAGATAAAATAAAGTGCAAGCAAAGTATGTCAGCTTCCTAGTTTGTATTATTTCAAGAGGCTGTTGGAAATCCCAACATTACAGCATACCTAAGTCACAATAACATGGTTTGCCAAAGTGATGACAGAATCCCCTGACAGGGAGCAAGGAAACCAAACAAGAAATCAAGCTAGCTCCTATTTTGTACAATCTAAGAAAAGCACTGGATACTGTCATTTTATTTGGGCTAATTTATCTAGGCATACAGACACTCAAGGACGTATGCTGAATTTTGGAAAACACTTTTCACCAAAGGTGCCTCTAACTGCTCTACATCTACCAAATATCTTCTAAAAGCATACATCCTAACTCCTTTCTTTTTGTGTTGTCACCAACTTTTAGGCTTCACACTTCCTGTAATTAATAACATGTCAATGAAGCTAATTGAAAGTTACCATATTAATGATTGTATCTTTAAACCGTTACTGAATTCAGACAATTTCAGACACTATAAAACGAGTTCCCAAAATTGTTACTTGATTTCAATATTGATAGATTAATAATTTAGATTAATACTTTTGTCTCCAAAACCTTGAATGAAAAATAAAAATCAAAAGAAATAAAACTCAAACTGCTCAAATAGCTTCCACTGATTTTTAAATCACCCAGAGATAGATCTCAAAAAAAGACCACTTTTATTATGCTGCCCATAGTCTGCTTCTGTAACATTGCCAAAATTAAATGTTTCTCTGCCCTTTTTTTTTTTTAACTGTAATATTTGTATATTTGTATGGCTTCAAATCATCCTTCCAAGAAGAATCACATGCTCAAGGTAATCACAGAATGGCTTGGACTGGAAGGAATCATAAAGATCATCAAGCTCCAATGTGCCTGCCATGGGCAGGCACACCTTTCACTAAGTCAGGTTGGTGAGAGCTCTTGCCTGGCCTTGAACACTTCTGGGGATAGGGTATTCATAACTTGACTGGACTGTTCCAGTGCCTCACCACCCTCACAGAACAGAATTTCTTCACAATATCTAATTTAAACATGCCTTCTTTCAGTCTGAATCCATGCCCCTTGTCCTGTCACTGTATGCTCTTGTAAAAAGTCCCTCTTCACCTTTCTTGTGGACTCCCTTGAGGTACCAGAAAGCTGCAATTAAGTCACTCCAAAGCTTTCTCTTCTCCAGTCTTTCCTCACAGGAGAGGTGTTCTATCCCTCTGATCATCTCTGTGGCCTCCTCTGGACTCCCTCCAGCAGGTCCCTGTCCTTCCTGTGCTGGGAGCCCAGAGGTGATGCAGCCCTGCAGGTGGGGTCTCAGCAGGGCAGGGCAGAGGGGCCGAATCCCCTCCCTGGCCCTGCTGCCCACCCTGCTCTGGATGCAGCCCAGGACACGTGTGGCTCTCTGGGCTGGGAGTGCCCATGGCTGGGTCATGTCCAGCCTCAGCCACCAGCACCTCCAATTCCTTCTGGGCAGGGCTGCTGGGATCTGTTCATCCCCAGCCTGTGCTGGTACCAGGGCTGCTCTGACCCATGTGCAGCACCTTGCACTTTGCCTTGGTAAACTGCATGAAATACCCATAAGCTCTCTTATGAGAGTACATGTCCATTTGCCTCTGGATGGCATCCTGTCCTTTAGGTCTGGCAACTGTACCACTTCATGTGATGTCATCTGCAAATTTGCTGAGGGTGCACTTGATCCCTTTGTCTATGTCATTAATGAAGATACTAAATAACACTGGTTCCTGAGTGACACCACTTTATCACTGATGTCCATCAGGACTCTGAGATGCTGACCACCACTCTCTGGAATGTGGCCATCCAAACACTTTCTTATCCATAAAACAGTCCACCCATCAAGTACATCTCTCCAATTAGACAGAGGGGGAGGCAAAATAGGGAGAGCAGGAGGGCAGGATGAAAGGAGCCCAAAACCACAGGGAAATCCCACTTGTCCCATTATCCCTCTTCATGCTTGGATCCCATCTGATCCTCACACCCTACTTCACTGCAATTTAACCTCTTACGATGGTACTTCTACTACCCCAGTGTCTTACCCTTTTCCCAGCTCCTATCACTTGTAGTGGACCATGTCAAAGGCTTTACTGAAGTCCAGAAAAATGCTATCTGTAACCCTTCCCTTACCCACTAATGCAGTCAACCCATCACAGAAAGCCACTGCTTGGTCAGACAGGACCTGCCCTTCCTGTAGCCATGCAACTACATCAGCCAATTCCCTCAGGACTCTGGGATGCATCTCCTTGGGTACATTCAGGTTCCTCAGGTGGTCACAAAACTCACCATCTCTTCCAGTGGGAAGGACCTGGCTCTCCCAGTCCTCATCCTCTTATCCATCCAGTCAAGAGGTGTGAGAAGAGTTTCCCATTGAAGACTAAGGCAAAAGTTGTTAAGAACCTCAGCCTTCTCTATTTCTGTTGTTACCAGTTCTCCAGTTTTCCAGTGCTGTTTATTAGAGAGGGTACCCCTTCTTTGACCTTCTTTTTCTGGTTAATGTACCTGTAGAAGCCCTTCCCATTATTCTTTGTGTCCCTTGCCAGGTTCAGTTCCAGTTTTGTTGCCTTGGCCTTTCTCACGGCCTCCCTACACAGCTGTGCTTCATCTCTAAACTCTTCCTAGGTCACCTGTCCTGGTTTCTTTCCCTTAACTTTGACCAGCAAATTCCTACTGAGCCATGCCGGTCACTTGCCCCCCTTGGCTGATTTCTTGCTCCTGAGGATTGCCAGCTCTCATGCTCTGTGCAAGAGTTCCTTAAAGATCTGCCAGCTCTTTTCTACTCCCTTGTCCCTGAGGGCAGTCTGTCAGGGGATCCCACAGACTAGGTTCCCAAAGGACTGGAAGTCTGCTTTCCTAAAGTTCAAGAGCTGAACTTTTACTCCTTGCCCAAGCCCTATCCTTCAGGGCTGCACACTCCAGCAGTGCATGTTCCCTGCAGCCCAGGCTGCCTCCAGTCCTGGTGTCCAGTTAGCTCACTTGCACTGGTGACCAACAGATCCTGTACCACATTCCCTCTGGCAGGGCTGTCACCTGGCTCTGGAAGTTATCCTCCACGCATTCCAGGAGTCTCCTCGATTGCCTCAGCCCTCCAAGCTACTTTCCCAACAGCTGCTGGGGTGGCTGAGTTCCCCTGCAGGCCACAACCCTCAGGCACAATGCCTCCTGTGCTGGAGCAGGAAGGTTTGGTCCATGGGCTCCCCTTGGTCAGGTGGCTGTAGCAGAGCCCAGCCAAAGGTTCCCTTTGTTGCTTCAGTCTCTGACTCCTACCCACAGCTTTCCACCTTCTCACAGATATAAGCTGTGAATCCAGAGACGATCAAAATCTTTGGTAGCACTAAATTATCTATTTTCTAATACTTTTATATCCCTTAGATTTTTTCATACGGTTTTCTTAAAATAGAATCAGCTAAACACAATTGCAGTTACTCTATATAAATAGAAACTATTGCTCTTTGAGCATAAATATGACTATATGATATAAAGGAACGAGAATTGGGCCTTAACCTGGAGTTCATGAACAGCAGAAAAATCTTAGCAGTTCCATACTAGACTAATCAAGAACTTTCAAAACAGAGTGTGCACCTGTTCTGTGTAACTGGGGGCCAGTGAGACAGCTTGCATTTTGCATAAATAATGGAGCCTAAAGCTTTGTATTACAATAACACCTGGTTTTATGTGAGATTTGGCATCTTTGCCTTTTTCTTCTGCTGAGCATAATGAATCACATGAATAATCAAATGAAAATATTAGTAAAATCTTTTTAAATGTCACATAAGAAAAAACTCCATTAGCAACAAAATGAGAATATTCTCATGATTAAGTCTAAGTTATGAAACAAGCATGAAAGGAAGCGCTAAAGTCAGTCACATAATTATGGGATACAAACCTTGGTATAAATTCAGAAGTACACATTCTCCTCCAGAAGGTCTGCTGGGACTATTAGTGGCCTATAAAAAGGGCTTAAAAAGACACGAGGGAAAATTTTTTTGTAGGAATACTAAGAGAAAATTCCTATACTTCAACTGGTAAAATTCATATCTGTGTATGGGATATCTCAAGATTTTCTGTCCTTCTGTCCTATGTATGATTCCACAAGGTGAAAACCACATGGTCTGGTGGCTGATGCATATGTGAGACTTTCATCAAGCAGCACGAAACACTTAGTCATTAGGTGTTTCAAATAAAAGGCATTCTCCCAATACAAAACCAAGTCATTTACTTCAATTCAGTGATTCCATTCTTCCACTGACCACTAAATGGCAAAGTCTGAGAACCGCGATTCGAGGTATGGTTTAGTGGTGGCCTCAGCAGTGTTAGGTTTGCAGTGGGACTCAATGGTTTTTTTCAAACTCAATGATTCTTTGATTCTCTGATTACCTGAAGTAGTTCAGGAGTTAGAAAAACAGAGTAAGGTGTCAGCCTCACCTTGCATGCTAATTATGAATTTGAAATAGTGGACATTGCTGAGAAGGATTAATATGGATTTTGGCATTGAGTCTAAATGACTTCAAAGAAGTTCCTACAAATGGTTTCTAGTACAGTATTTTGATTTTTGGCAAACAGCCAGTACTCCAGAGACCTCTAAAGTGAAAACACACTGTACCCTACTGGCCATAATGTATAATCTTACAGTTAGATTTATAAAATAACAACTCCTGCATATTGGTTCCTTTCAATAGAAGCATCTAGCTCAGATTTTTCCCCAGAAAAGGACATAATCTGTTGGGATAAGTGTATAATTTAATTGAAACACATATTACACTTGTGGGTAATAACACAGTATTACCCACAAGCCAAAGTGAATTCTACTTTTAATTCACTATATTAAAAATCTAGTACAGGTATTTATGAATGCCAGCATATAAATTAAATCTTTTCCACCTTCATACAACTATATTTGAATCTCATTCACTACACTGTTGTTGAAGAATGCAACATGTTATTCTGGCTTCTATCAGTATGATCCTAATGCACAGTAGACTACTCACAAGGACAAAAGCCTGAAAGAAGCACTGAACTCACTGCATGTAGACATCTGTATCAGCACTTTCTCAATGCAGGAGAAGAATCTCTGTGTGCACCACACTACATCTCTTATACTTGATATTGACGTGCCAATTTTCTCCAAGTTTTATTTAATTATACACATAATATTTTAACCTGAACGAATCCATAGTCCTCAGACTGCAAAAAATTACAGCTCATCTTAGGCCATAACAACATTGTTTTTCTGTGTTTTGCTTTCCTTAAGCTTTGTTTTCCATCCTTAAAAAGCAAGAAAAAAAATCCTGCACTAGTTAGTAGTCTGTTAAGCAACGAAGAGGTTTATTTAAAACAAATTACCTTCAGTTTATTTGTTTAAATTTAAAAACACTATTGTGTTGACTCAGGAATAAAATTCGTGGTGTCAAAAGACATATTCACCCTTCACAACAACATTTCTTTTCACACTCATAAGAAACACCACCCAATCCCACCCACACTGCTCAGAACAATGCAAGCAACATCAGGCACAGCATGCTGCCGTCAAAAGTCTCACCCCATGGATGTCTCTAATGAAGGCTCCACTGTACACACACAGACACTGAATGTAGGCAGTAGCTGTGGCCATGGTTAAGGCCTTTAATTATGTGGATGACTAATGGCAAATTAGGCAGGTAACTTTTTCTCATCTACTTTTGCAATTATCTTAGTAGAGTATTACTGTTACTATTGTCCAAGACTGCCACAGATTGTTAGCTCGCTGAGCATAAATGCAACAGCAGGAAGACTGTGACAATGACCATTATTAAAACTTGGTCCATTTTAAAACATCTTTTAGTACACAAATGTATTTCATATTAGTTCAAATTTATGATTCATGTAGCAAGCATACATTCTAATGGTGCTGCTGTGGTCCTTCAGTGTAAACAGTAGAATGATTTTTATACCGTTTTTTCATAAAACATTACAATGCAGTAATAGTAAAGTTTTACACAAACCACCTTTTACAGTCATGAACTCCTAAACTGCACTATGCAACTGAAAGATGTATTTTAGAATTCTTACAAATGTACATTTCCCCAATTCTTCTGCCATTTTCAAATCAAGAATATAGATGACAGAGACTAGAAACAACAAGCAACCCAACACTTGGAACCATATAAAGATGGAAATGTTTCTTAACCCAAGTGAACAAAAGTTAAAAAGGAAAATTTTTATGAACTTCACAGAAATCAATGTGAACTATGAAGATGCTAGAACTATGTTTTTAAATCTTAATATGTCAAGGCCCTGTTCATCAAGGCATTAGGAGAAAAGCATGTAAAAATAAGGTGAAAGTCTAAACTAAAACAAACTTTTAAAACCCATCTCTCTGATGATACAGTGTTTAATCATAGTACTGTTCAACAGCCTTTTAGGGTCTTCTGTCTCTTCAACATCCTCTAGAGTCTGTGCCATAGGAGGGCAGGAAACACTTCTAAATTATTCTGATTTGAGAACACAATGGCACATTGTGTACCAACCTTTTAAAAGCAACCTTAACATGTGTTTGGAGGTGGGTAATGGAGAGTATCCCCTTCCTGCAACTGTTAGAAAGAACTTCTAGAGCACATTAAAATGCATCTGCATTGACAGAATTTAAAACATTCCAAGTCACCCCATTTTAACAACTGCAATGTCCTTGCATTTCACTTTGTACTGCTAGCCTACAAGTCACATGGCAATATACTACTAGTGCACAATAGGGAAGATATGGCCTATTAGCAGTAACATCTCTCCACTAGCTGA